>NW_022681458.1:76660323-76866874 GCF_009764315.1 Trachypithecus francoisi
TCCCAGCTACTCGGGAGGCTGAGGCAGGAGAATGGCGTAAACCCAGGAGGCGGAGCTTGCAGTGAGCTGAGATCTGGCCACTGCACTCCAGTCCGGGGGACAGAGCGAGACTCCGCCTCAAAAAAAAAAAAAAAAAAAAAATCAAGATGCTGTCAGGGCTGTGTTCTTCTGCAAGCTCGAAGAGCGAATCTGTTTCTTTGCTGTTTCCAGCTTCTAGAGCCCCCCAGCATTTCTTGGTTTGTGGCTCCATTCCTCCATCTTTAAGCCAGCAGTGCAGCACCTTCAAGCCTCTCTCTGTCTGTGATCCCTCCTGCACCTCTCTCCTACTTCTAAAAACCTTATAATTCCATTTAGTCCACTGGATAATCCAAGGTAATCTCCCTATTTTACGTCAGTTGATCAGCAACCTCAATTCCATCTATAACCTCCATTTCCTTTTGTCATGTAACATAAGATATTCAGAGGCTTTATGAGGACTAAGATGTGGACATTTGGGGGCAGTCTTATTCTGCCTACCACAAGTGAGACAGACAAAAGTTTGAAATCTTTAATTATATAACCTCATAAATACATAAGTATAATAATACCCTAACAGAAAAAAAAGATTGATAAACAATTAATGAAAGAAAAAGTAGAAAATGGGTAAAAACTTTTAAAATGTTTAATCACACTAGTAGTTAAAGAAATGCAAGTTAGAGAAAATATGAAACACAAATTTTCACTTATCAAATTGGCAGAGATTTTTTTTCTTCTTCATTATGTTCAGTGTAGGCAAAGAACGAGAGAAAATGACACTCATTCATTGCTGGCAGGAATGGAAACTGACATTACCTTTCTGGGTGGCAGTTTAGCAATATATATTAATGGCCTTAAAATTGTACAAACCATTTTGCTCAGCAATCCTATTTCTAGAAATTTATCCTAGAATTAAAAAAGAGGATATTTGCAACATTTTAACAGAAGAATATTTGTCAGGGGTTTGTTCAGTGGAAGATTGGAAAGAATACAAACCCTTATTGGAATGAGACTGCTTTAATGTATTTTCATATATTATGAAATAATATATTCATATGGAAATTTTTACATATAAAACATGTATGGTATATAAATAATAAAAAATATTTGTGTGTTTGGAATCATGGCTAAACCCTTAACAAATTCAATTCTCTCATTTACAAAACACCCAGTCTTCTGAAAAAAAATTTTTTTATTTATTTTGCATTGTGATTGTAGTACATGCTTAGAGATTCATATACGGACATTAAACATTATGGCTTTAGAAGTGTAATTATTGAAATGGGTAGATAACCAGGATATGTTGAATAAAACAAATCAGGTAAAAGACCAGAATATTCAGAATTATTTTATTTAAAAATACGTGAATTCAGGGAGGATGTGCAGCATTATAACCTGGTTAATTCTGGATGGTGAGGTAATGTCTGATATTTTAATGTCTTTTTTTTTTTTCTTTTTACTAACTTTAATTTTATAGCTTACTTGAAAACAGTATAGGGGCTTATCTTGAAAGTTATAGTTAGAAAAGGTTAATTAAAAGTTACTAGCTTTTTCTGTTAATATTTTGTAGACCTGCTGTTCACTTCCTAATTATGAAAGTAAAAACAATTTCCAGTTGTGTTATAAAAAGTAGAAGAGAATTAAATCATATTTTTAATTTATGTAGCACCATGCACATGTGTTTGTTTCTAGGCACAAAGTAAAGTGAAAAGTACTACTTTTTGTAACACCATTATTTCACATGTATCCATGTGGAAAGGTCTCCTCACCTGCGCAAATGACACAGTAACCGAAATGTTATGAGATGCCACATGTCTGAAGCTAGAAAAATGCAAGGAGCACTCACAGAACTTCTTTAACGGAAGAAACACTCTAAATTCTTTATTTCCAATAAATTTGGAATAACAAGAACACATATTCTGCCTTACAATTTTTAAATATTGGTATTTAATGTTAATGAGGTTTGTCCACATTTATAAAATAAAACAAATATCAGATGATACTGTTATTATTAGTAAAATTGATAAAATAATTTTTTCCCTCGAAGAACATCCAGTTGGAAGAGGAAGAGGGACAGCTGAAGCTATGATCACAGTAGGAGGGAGAGCTGTTGATAGGGGTTAGCACAGAGTGCACAGGGGGTTAAAAGGTTGACCCTGGTCATTGCATGTGGGTGTCAGAGAAGTTCCACTGGAAGAGGAAACCCTGAGCTGCATTTTGAAGGACAACTCAGAGTTTGCCTGGCTGACTGCCCTTCAGCTTCCCATTAGTAATCTGGAGTTTATTCTTCAGATGGACAAAAGAGGGTGATTTTCCACTTACTCTGAAGAGCAGGAGGTGGGCTGTGGTGAATTCCGAAGCAGAGAAGGCAGAGTTGCCACCTCTCCTGGCCTTATGGTTGGAGACCTCCAGCTGCAGATTCACATTCACACCTCAATGCCCTGCCTCAGAGAGCCCTACATCCCCAGTCTCTCTCCTGACTTCCCTGCAAATGACTTTTGTAAACTCCCAGGGAAACTGAAGCCATGCTGTAACGGAGAGCCTCTGTCAGTTCATCTTCTGGGAGATGTCCTCTCTTAGTGACAATGTTGATCTTTCTCTTACTCCACTAGGCTTGCGATTGCTCTGAGTTTTTTTTTTTTTTCAAACTAAATGTATGTATTTTTTAGGGAGAAATAGGTAGTAAAACTCTAAAGAACAGTAAGAGTTGGACTAGTGAACTAGGAATATGGTTACCTCAGAACGTGGAAGGACACGAGCATGACAGTACAAACAAAGACTTCAAAAATACATTCTGTTTATTAAAGTGGATGCACAGCTATTCATTGTATTACTATTATTTACCGTGAAGACATAATTTATGTAGTCTTCTGTATATAGGAAGCATTTAATAATGAAAAGGAACAAGGTTAGATGAAGAAGGCAGAAATAACATTTTAGGCAGGGAGAATAAGTCTTCTCTGGAGGGCGGAGGCCAGATTGATGTGTGACTGAGGACAAGTGACAAAGAGAAGGTGGAGAGTGAGACACCGCCCAAGGAGGGAAAAGTGGGGGTGGCAGAGGGCATGCACATCACAGGGCTGGTTTGCTTTCCTTACCATTATTTAATTCTTATTTTCTCTAAAATAGTCTTCTTGTCTATATCCTAAAGCATTCATGATAAATACTAGTTTATTTGCATCATAAGAGGCATTGCCAAGCAAAATGCTTTGTAAATTAGATGTGGAACTTAGGATTAGTTAGAAGCACCTACCGGATATTAAGGCTATATACAGTCAAGGCAACAAGCATTGAACAAATGTAGCATAAAAGGATTTGCAATGTGTTTCAATCAGAGAGCATTTAATGGAGTGATAAGGGAACCACAGGAATTGTGTGTTTATGTAAGAAATAGTAGAATTCAAAAGAAGTTGCCACTGTTTCAGTTAGGAAAGGCTTAGTAGAGGAGATAGGATTACCAGCCATTTGACAGAAACAGGAGAGTTTGAACTGGTGGGAACAAAATGTTTCGACCTTTGAATTATTTGTGGTCATGTTGCTATTTTGACTATTACGGAGCAGGAGCTGCCTGCATGGCTGCATGGTGATCTCCCAAGCCTGCAATGGATTGTCCAGGAATGCTCCACTGTGGCTTTTACCTCCTCTATGGCAGTCCTTTCTCCAAACCACAAAACCCAAATGAATGTGCTTTTCTTCTAAATGGGCTTGGCCTTAAATATAAAACCAAACATTTTGGTTAAAGAAGAGTCAACGTTTTGATGGCATTTATATTTTTGGTTTTTATTTTTTAAGTGCAGCAGCAAAGATAAACTAACTTCCTCCATCTGTGCCTACATGCCTCCATAGTTATCCTAAAAGTAGACACCATGGTTCTCCTCATGTTCATTGCTCGTTCTTGTCTGCTTGCTACTTATTTTTAGATCTGTTTGTCTCAACAGTGGAAGTGTGCCTGCCCTTTGGCATTCAAATTTATTTTGTGATGAGAGAAGAGAAAAAGTTACCAAAAGCCTTATGAGTCAATGTTCAGTAAAGATAGTTTTCAACATCTTCTCACCTAGCTCTGTTTTCTGCTTCTATTTTTAAGACTATTGTTTATTTTCATTGCCCTTCCTCCTCTCCCATGTCCCGAGGTCCTCTTGTTCTTTTACACTGACTCTAACAAAATGTTCGACATTTGAAAAGACTCTGATAAATTCCTCCAAGAGGGGACTCTACATAATATACCACCTCCACCCTCTCATTGTTAATTACAGGAAAATTTTGCCTGTACTGTCAAGAAGATCAAGGATATAATTATAGGGGGAAGTTTGAAGAATTGTTTAAATTGACTCTAATGATGGAGTCAATTTATTTATTATTGATAAAAATTGTATCCTATTATGCTAGTGGTAAGATGGAATTATTTTTTATATTCTGTATGTAGAAAGTGCTTGTTATATGAAGAGAGTATCCAGCTAAATAATGCAGGAAAAATATTATAGAGACATGTCAGTTAATTAACAAAATTACTACTACATTTTTTGAGACAGGATTTTGCTCTGTTGCCCAAGCTGAAGTATAGTGGTGCAATCATGGCTCACAGCAACCTCAACCTCCTGGGCTCAAGCAATCCTCCTGCCTCAGCCTCCCAAGTATCTGGAACTACAGGCACATGTCACTATGCCTGGCTAATTTTTGCTTTATTTTTGTAGAGATGGCGTCTCACTATGTTGACCAGGCTGGTTTTGAACTCCTGGGCTCAAGTGATCCGCCTGCCTGGGCCTACCAAAGTGATGAGATTATAAGCATGAGCCACTGTGTCTGGCCAATTGTTGTTTTTATTAACTTTTGTGACATTTTTCAGATTTCAAAATGTATTTGTTGAGACTTAAATGATCATTTTCAGTATTTATTTTTACACTTTATTTTGTGTTCTCATTTTTTTAAATGAGAAACTCTCAGATTATATAATCTTCAGCTTCCACAACACTTTGATCTGCCTTTGGTTGTCAAGAAAATGAACAATTGCAAATTAAATGAAAAAATCATATTTCAGTACCTACACAGGAAGATGAAATATAGCTGATCTTATGCTGTGTTTATCATGTTTTTGGTTCTGCTTCTTTAATCCATCTTTTTTTATTTACTGCTATTATCACAGAACATTCTTTCAAATAGTCAAGTTCATGTTCAAATAGTCAAGTTCACTGTTGCACTTATTCCTTTCAGAGCCTCAGCCACCCTCTTAATTCAGGGCTGTGCTTTTTGATGAGCTGGAAACTTGCCCAGTGGGCATTGCCCTTGTGTACCCATTTGATACAGTGCTTCCATGAACTGATGTTTAATAAATATTTAATAAAATGTGTTCAGCTAAATTAGGTCAGCAGCTAAGGTAGAAGAAGAGCTGTATTTTGAAAAATACTGGAGTGGCTTTAAATGTTGAAAAGCATTAGAAAGCAAAGGCTCTGGTAGAGTTGACAATAGTTACTCTGTTCTTGTTTTCAAAGAAGTCCAGAAGCTGCTCCGAATTTCTAAGGAGATGTTCCAGCTATTAGAAACTGGAACCAAATGTTGATCTGAAAGCCCAGGGAGAGATGTTATGAGTCTTTATCCTTCAGAGGGTCTGGAGACTCACCCAGCTAGCAGGTTTTGGATCCATGGTGATTTGGAGGATTTAATGGTGAAGGGCATCATTTCCAGACCATACGCTCAAATGATTCAGGGAAAAAGATGTTTGAGAGTTAAAGCAAACAAGGTAAAATGTAATATTTAGGGGATTTGAGTGAAGGGTTTATGAAAATTTCCTGTACTACTTAGTCAGCTTGGACTAGTGTATTAAAAGAAGACACATACACACACCATAGATTAGGGGGCTTATGAATGATAGAAATGTATTTCTCATAATTACAGAGTCTGGGAGCTTAAGGTCAGGGTGCCAGCCTGGCTGGGTTGTGGTGAGCATCCTCTTCTAAGGGGCAGGCTGCCATCTTCTCATTGTCTCCTCACGTGACAGAAGAAGTCAAGAGAGCCCTCTGGGGTCCCATATATAACTGCACTAATCCTACTTATGAGGGCTCCACCCTGATGACTTCATTGCCTCCCCAAAGCCCTACTCCCTAATACATTAAACTGGGGATTAGGATTTCAACATATGAATTTGGAAGGGATACAAACATCCCATCCATAACAGTACTCTTACAACTTTTCTGTAAATTTGAAAGTATGTAAAAATAAAACATGGAGAGCAAACAAAAGCTACAACAAACTAAATACAAAACGAAAATAAAACAACCATGGATTTCTATTTTTAAACCTTACTTTTCCCATAGTATAATGAAGATATCATGACACAAACTTAATTTAAATAGAGGAATGGATCCACCTCTCGGACATGGCATGTTATTGAAACCTGGGCATTATTGAGATTTTTTTGGTTACAAATTATTATTAAGTGCTTCCTATTTAGGGGAATTGGGATTGCATGAGGGATGGGAATTTGAGTTTTTTAGGACTTGATAATTCAATTTCATGTTTCAGACAACCATGAATACTATAAGAGGTAGTGCCCCTCAAGTTCTTTTAAAAAGTGGGATAATATTAGAGTCTCTGGCATTCCTGTCTATAGCTTGATTTGTTCTTTAGTTTTTTATACTGCCTAATATTCCCTAAATTTTATATGTATCTTGAGTTATAGCTTCCATCATAAAATAAGATAGGTATTGTTGAGATGATAAAAAGTTATGAATGAGATAAAGCCTTTTTTCTAAACTTAGTTGAGACTTTGGCACTGTGTTGAGGAAATAAAAGATTTGTTTGTTAAGTGGAGGAGAGTTTTGGTTGGGGTATGGCTGGCCTACTTGTACTATATCTGTGAGGGTGCTGTGGTCCAGAGGAGAAGGATGGAGAAAACAATGAGAGATGGAAAAAAGACAACGAAACACGCAAATGCGTTTTCCTTAGACTGCTCTACGTGCAGGAAATGTAGGACCCCTTTGTTTCTTCTTTAGGCGCAGTTTTCCTTCCTTCTCCCCATGACTTTCTATTTCCAGAATTATTTTATTTTATTTTATTTTATTTTGAGACAGAGTCTCGCTCTGTAGCCGGGCTGGAGTGCAGTGGCGCTATCTCCGCTCACTGCAACCTCCGCCTCCCGGGTTTACGCCATTCTCCTGCCTCAGCCTTCCCAGTAGCTGGGACTACAGCGCCCGCCACCACGCCCACCTAATTTTTGTATTTTTAGCAGAGATGAGGTTTCACCATGTTAGCCAGGATGGTCTTCATCTCCTGACCTCGTGATCTGCCCACCTCTGCCTCCCAACGTGCTGGGATGACAGGTGTGAGCCACTGCGCCTGGCCTCTACTTCAAAGATTTAAGATAGGACTATTTGAACTGTTCTTCTGTTGTTACTTCACATAGATTTTTAAAATCATATAAAAATCTAAAAGCATATTAACCATTTCAACCACTTACTACATCTCCTAAAATATATTTATATGGCTCTAAGCAACTAATTTAGAGATAATTTTAGAAACGAAGACTGCAAACTAAGAAATGCATTGTGCACATGTCACTTTGAATCAGCACCTCTTTCAGTAGTGCACATACTAAATTAGGTACAGCCGTACAAGAGGAAAGTTGATCTTGATACAAGAGGAAATTGAGAGTCTTAAGTTTCATCTCTCATACACCTGTAGCATTTGACCAAGTGTATCTCAAACAAGTCCTTACCTTCTTTGTGCTTGACATAATGTTCTTTAGCAGCTTATTCTTACAATCCTGACTGAATTTCCTGTTCAATTATTTAGCATCATTTCTATCTCAGTAGTCAAGCCAAGTATATTCTAACTATCTTTCACGTTCATTTTTTGGTCTTCCTGGAGAAGAAATAAAAAATTATCTCATCTCTGGCAAAGAATAAAAAAAATACAGCATTGTTTTTCTCTATTTGGGCAATCATGAGGATCCTTGAAGACCAAGTTTCCAAGTTTCCGACCTGGAGATCTGAAGTGCATTCCAGAATCTGTATTCTCAAATAACATCTTTATCCAGCTAAGTTTGGGGAACACTGCCCACGGGAAGAGGAAACTGTATAGAAATCCAACTTCTAGCCAAGAGGAAATCCCAAATGGTGCTGAATCCTTAAGTCAATCATGCAGTGAAAAACCTTCATAAGCTGTTATCCAACTAAATGAGAATTCTTATTTTGTTTTACCTAATGTTTTTTTCTTTAGATAATTTTTTTTATCTAATTTCTTTCATTCACACCTACCCGTAACAGAGTTGTAGCTGAAACAGAAAGTTAAAGACAGAAAAATCAGCTGACATTTATTGTTCCCTTATTGTGGGCAATATTTTGTTTATAATCTTCAAACAGCTCTGTAGGCCTGTATTACTGGCTCCATTTTCCCCACTTGGGAAAGCCTCAGTGAGAGATGGGAGAGACTCAGATAAGTCAAACACCTTGGCCAAGTTTTTCCTGAAGGTGGGTGGCAGAGCTAGGATTTGAATTTAGATGGGTGTGACTACTCGGTAAGTGCTGCTAAAATGTAGTTTCCTGGGGAGCAATATAGATTCGGACCTTATCTTTTCTATCTGTGGTAGCAATGAGACTACTACACAAATGATGAGCTTAAAACTATGCAAAAATTTAGCATAAAATGTTTATCATGTTTCATTTAGTATTGCAGGAAGAATAAAGACATCTAAGGGATTCTGATTAATCTTGAACTAATTTAACACATTCATTGAGTTAAATTAGTTTCTGGAATCTAGACTTGCTTCTGACAATTACTATTAAAATGAGTATGCTTGTAGTTTGCCAGATTTTCTTTAAAACTTTTTAAAAAGTAAAATAAAGGGGTCTGATACTGGAGGACCTGGTAACTCCTCAAGAAAGTTCTTCCCCATGTCACACATCTTCCCGTGACACATGCTACTTCCTGAGAGGCCAGTCCCCTGGGAACTGAACTTCAGCCCCAGTCTACCATGTGACAGGCACTGTGTCAGCATCAGTCACACAATCAGTCATAACAGGCAATGTCTTGGCCTCATGGAATTCACGCTCCCAAAAGGAAGAGATAATCAGCAAACAAACAAATGAGAAATATCAGATGATGAGTATTACAAAAGCTATAAAATAAGGTAACAGGCAATGCAATAGAAAGTAACTGAGTGAGCCGGGTGCCGTGGTTGACACCTGTAATCTCAGAACTTTGGGAGGCCCAGGCGAGAGGATCTCTTGAGCTCAGGAGCTCAAGACCAGCCTGGGCAATGTGGTGAAACTCCATCTCTTCAACAATACCAAAATTAGCCAGGTGTGCTGGTGCACCTGTAGTCCCAGCTATTTGGGGGGCTAAGGTGGAAGGGTTGCTTGAGCCTGGGAGGTCCAAGGTGCAGTGAGCCGTGTTTGTGCCACTGTACTCCGCCCTAGGTGACAGAATCAGATTCTGTCTCAAAAACAAAAGAAATATATATATATATATATATATATACACAGAGAGAAAGTAACTGGGTGCAGCGAACTGCATAGCCAACCAAGGACTCTCAGAGAGCTGAGCGACAAGAAGGAGGCAATGATTGACCATCCAGGTAAGCGTTTTTGGAGCTGCGAGAGTGGTCTCTCCACCCATTTCTGGATGAAGTCCTAAGTTTGATTGCTGTGAGGGAGGAGATCTATAGTGGGACTGATAACCTGAGGTACACAAATAAATCTATGAAAAGGGGACAAGATACTAGCTAGTGCCTGGGAAATATAGCCCAACTTCTGGACTCTTATTTTACTTTAAAAGGCTATGTTCTCTACAATTAAAAAAAAAAAACCATTAAAAATGGGCAACAGATTTAAATGGCCATTTTTTCCAAAAAAAAAAAAAAAAAGATATGCACATAGTCAATAAAGATGTTGAGCATCATTATCCATTAGAAAACTAAAAACCACAATGAGATATATTACTTTTTGCCTACAGGGCATAACTATAATAAAAATGGAAAATAACAACTGTTGGCAAGGTTGTGGAGCAACTGTAATCCTTATACATTACTTGTGGGAATGGGAAAAGGTGCAGCCACAGAAAAGGTGGAAAGCAGTCTGACAGTACCTCAAAAAGTTATACATATGACTTATGACCTAACAATTCTACTCCTAGAGGCATATATGCCTTATAGAATTGAAAACATATGTTCACAAATACCTACAGAAAGCAAAAATTGTTGCACATATAAAATTATTCATATTAGCTAAAAGGTGGAAGCAACCTAAATGTCTGTCATTGATGAAGGGATTACAAATGTGGTATGTCCATTCAATGTAATATTATTCAGCCATAAAAAGAAATGAGATTCTGATACGTACTACAACATTAATGAACCTTGAAAACATTATGTGAAGTGAAAGAGGCCAGCCATAAAAGACCACCTGATTATTGTAAGATTAATTGATATGAAGTGTTCAGAACAGACAAATCCATAGAGTAAGAAAGTGGCTTAGTAGTTGCCAGTGGCTTAGAGAAAGGAGGGAGAATGGTGAATGTCTACTAATGGCTAATGGGTTTCTTTATGGGGGTAATTAAAATATTTGGAATTAGATAATGGTAATGATCAGACAACTCTGTGAATATACTAAAAACCACTGAATACCACACTTTAAAATTGTGAATTTTATGATATGTGAAATATATGCCAATAAGAAATATGTTTTAAAATGTTGTGTTACCCCAGTGAGATGTAAATATTGAGTTGTCATCTATCAGTCAAATAACTGAGAAGATTTTTACTGTTGTGCCAGGAAGATATCTATCTATACTAACAGAACATGTAATTGAAGTTATTTGCAGCTGGTGTGGTGGCTTATGGCTATAATCCCAGCACTTTGGGAGACTCAGGTGGGAGGATTGCAGCCATGAGTTCAAGACCAGCCCGGGAGACAAAGTGAGACACCCATCTCTACAATTTTTTTTTTTTTAAGTTCATTGGGTATTTATTTTTAAAACTTTGTGGATATAAGTGAAATATATTTCATAAAGAGAGGGAACTTGAAGAAAATCTAGGCACTTGACTTGGATTAAGGTCTTTAGTCATTCATTCTTTCTTCAATATTGCTTTAGGAAGTATCCACAAGCCTCAGAGCCAATCAGATCATCACACCGAGGAAGAAATAGACTAGGGACTCTTCATCATGATCTTTAAAGAGCAGCCATACTGACACCATAAGAGTTCCAAGGTCAGTACTCACCTAATGCTGGATAGCTAAGGAAGAGGCAGGACCCGACCTTTAGTGAAACCTAACATTCAAGAATGGAAGGACTTCAGGAAGAGGGAAGTCTATGTATCAATGTAGTGAAACAGAAATTAATGAGGCTTATTCAGGGAGAAAATATATCCACTATTTTGCTTGCTTATAGAAGTAAGGATATAGAAACAATGGGATAATTAGGGAAAGGTTGGCCTAGACTAGGGGATGATACCTTGAGCTCCAGGATAAAAAGATAGAACCAAACTAAGATAATTCCACTTTTGTCCCGGATTTTCCCTAAGTCCCTGAGTGAAGTCGAACAATTTACTTCACTCCCAGTGCTCCAGGATGCTTTACAATAATAAGATATATTGAAGTTGATTTCTATAGAAAGTGTTCTATTTGGGATAATGCTCTTTTTCATGAATAACTATACAAGTTTCCAATTATTACTATAACAAATTACTACCAACTTAGTGGCTTAAAACAACACAAATGTATTATTTTATAGTTCTGGTCGTCAGAAGTCTAAAATCAAGATGTTGCAGAGCAGCATTCTTTTTGAGGGTATTAGAAACCATCTGAGAATTTGTCTCCTTGCCTTTTCTACCTTCTAGATATTGCCTGCATCTTCTAGATGTTGCCTGCATCCTTTGACTAATGGCTGTCTCTCTCCTATCTTCAAAGTGCATCATCATCACATCTTTTTCTGGCTTCATCATCACATCTTTTTCTGATTTTGATCCTCTTGCTTCCCTCTCATAAGGGCCTTTAGGATAACATTGTGACCACCTGCATAACCAAATAACCTTCCTTCTCAAGAACCTTCATCACATCTGCAAAGTCCCTTTGCCACTGAAGGTAACATGTTCATAGGTTCTGGGGACAGCAATGAGGACATTTTTGGAGGACCATTATTTAGCCTATCCCAGTTACCTATTAATTTCCTGGAACACTTAACATATATATTATGAATGCATCCCATTCTAGACCTCCAGGAATGGAGTCTAGAAATAGGCATTTTAAATAAACTTCCCCAAGTCTGAAGTGCACTGCTGTGAGAAAAGGCATGTCACTAAAGATCTTTTAGGATAAGTAGAGGAATGAAATTAGTACAACAGTGCTTTAAGATTAGCATTGACACGTTCAAAATCATGCAAAAGTTAAGTAATATTAGGAGTTATTGAGTTTTTTGTCTGTAGTCATTATTTATTTATGTATTTATTTATTTTGGTAAGAGAAGATTCTGCATAGAATTTGGGTCAAAAAAAGAAAAACAGAAGGCAGTTGGTTTGGCTGTGATAGCGTAGGCAAGCCTGCTCTTCTAATCTAGGAATTACACTATTTATTCAACTCCTTTGCTCCTTGGGGAAATCACTGCTTCATAAAACCTATTTTCCTATGACATTGCCTGCCAGCAAGGAACCCTCTCAAACCCTGTTGCAGTCTGAATATGGACATGTACTGTGACAGCACCCAGACACGTGGAAAGAGATTCAAAGCAAAGTCCTGAATGGCAAGATCTCCCTTCTCCCATTAGGTAAGGATCCTCCTATTTGTACTACTTTCCTTCCAGTTGTGCAAGTGGCAAAGGCTTCTGATTCCTGAGAGAAAATGGAAAATTTCTCTTGCATTATGGTTAGTCTTTAGGAGGAGAAGCTTGCTTGTGGAAGATGGCTTTCTTGTTTCAATTTGGCAGTTTCCCCTAACATAAACACATAAGATAATATCAACCAAGCTGTCAGGGGGCTTCCTTCTGGAGGCAGGGTCCTGAAGTCCTAGCAGGTGGCTCAATTTCTACACCTTACATTAGGGAAATGGTTCTCAGCACAACCTGCACTTTGAGATCATATAAGAGACTTAAAAACAAACTATCCTGGCTGGATATGGTGGCTCGCATCTGTAATTCCAGGACTTTGGGAAGCCAAGGTGGGAGGATTTCTGGAGCCCAGAAGTTTGAGACCAGCCTCAGCAGCAGAGTGAGAAGCCATCTTTAGCAAATTCTAAAATTAGCTGAGCATGGTGGTGCATGCCTGTAGTCCTAGCTACTTGGGAGGCTGACATGGGAGGATTGCTTGAGCCCAGCAGGCCGAGGCTGCAGTGAGCTATGATCATGCCACGGCACTCCAGCCTGGGTGGTGGCGTGAGACCCTATCTCAAACAAAACAAAACAAAACAAAACAACCCTCATAAATAAGCAAACAAAAAACAACCAAGAAAAAACCTGTCTCTAAGCTCCATTCCTTCACATGGTGATTTAAGTCATTTGAGAAGAATACCTGCTATCAGTGTTTTTAAAAAACTCCAGATAATTTTAATGCAAAGCCAGGGGTGAAAGCCACTGATTAGGAAATCTTAAGTGGTTCCAGGTTAGGAAATAACTAGTAGTTACAGTTGTTACCATGTTTTTAAAAATGGAATATAATTAAGAATCCTATTTTGGGTTGTACGCAAAGCTCATTTAATGTATTTATTACTTGGCACTCAGTGATGATTAAGAGTTAGAAGGGATTTTAGAAACATTCTAATGGGATTTCGTAGAAAGAAATTGGGTTTTGGAGACAGACTTGAGTTTGAATGATTTTTGATTCTTCCAATTATTAGCTGGGAAATCTTAGGCACTTAACTCTGCTAAGCTTCAGTTTCCTCATCTGTATAATCTGCATAAAAATCACAAATTTATGGATTTCTTAAAAGGAATAAATGAGACTTACATAAAGCCCCTATCATATTAATAAGCACACAGAAAATATTATTACACTCCCTTTTATGCAGAAGAGGAATTTAGGCAAAAAATAATAAATAAATAAAGCCACATACACACACACACACACACACACACACACACACGCCTCCCAGTGAGTGTCCTTCCTAAGTAATACAAATTACTAGCATAAAATCTGGGACTAGAATTGATGACTTCCATCTAGAATCCAGTTCTTTTGTAGAATCACTGTAATGTGGCTGATATATTATTCAGAAATATTAATACCTTTCCCCTTTCAGTCTTGCTTCTAGAGGATTATTGCCTGTAACGGCCCAGATAATCATGCCTCCTTTTCCTCCTCTTTAGCTACATAATTAAATTTACAACAGCCAGTTAGGGCAGGCCAAGGCACACCTTATACAGCAATAATAATAGTAATAATATGCTCTAAAGCAGATAATAAACATGCTACTTTGAATGAGAGAATGCTGCTAACTGTGACTCCTCCCTGGCCAGCTCTAGCTCGTACCACTCCCTGGATTTGACTATGATTCTAGAACCGTGCTACTCAATACATTAGTCCTAGCCATGTGTAACTATTTAAAATTAAAATGAAATCAAATTAAATCAGTTAAATAATTTTGTTACTCAGTTGTACTGGCCACATTTCAAATGCTGAGTTGCCACTGGTGACCAGTGGCTACTGCATTGAACAGCGTAGATACGAAACATTTACATCATCACAGAAAATGCTGTTAGGCAGTGCTGTGTTAGAGGACTTTATATCTTTGGATTTTTTGTTATATCTAAATTTATGGATCGAATTTTCTCTATTAATAGCTATTCATCGTGTAGCTATAAAATGGGGAAAAGTGGAATTTGATATGAAAATAAGCTGAGAGCAAGGGTACAGGAGGAAAGAGAGAATAGAGTTGATTTGCCTGAACTGACAGCTGGCAGTTGACAATTCAAGCAAGAATAAACTGTCCCTTAGGTTAGTAGGCAGAAACACCCTGGCTAAAGAGTTCATTATGCTTGTTTCTGAAAGGCTGGGGATGGCACACTGATACAAAGCTCTGGCAGCCAGTGCTCCTACTGGGCTCCCAGTGGGTTCCTGCGGGCAGCTGTCACCATGGCAATGCTTAAGATTGAGGCTGGAGCCCTGAAAACAGCTGCTCTTATGCCTTGCCCCACTCCTGACATCCATCCTGAGAAGCCCTAACCAGGCAAATCGATCAATCCCTGTGGAATCCTCAGAGAGCTCAATTTAAGCACAATTTATTTTAATAAAAAGTTAAGACTTGAAAAGAAGTTCAGACATTAAACCTAACCAGCAAATATAATGTTAGGCCTCTTTCTGTTAAAAAAGAAATCAAAATATGAATTTTGCTACATCCTGTCACTATTTTGGATTCTCAGCTATGAAAGCACTGTCTTCTCTCCCTGCATTAAAATGAAGTTCCTCAATTAGGGTGAATGTGGGAGTTATTGGTGCTGTTCAGCAACGTTTCTGTTCTTCTTCCAAACACACTGTAGGACAACATGACCCAAACTTCTTTTTTTTCTGTGAAAGATTAAAGCATCTTTGTTGGGATCAATTAAGACAACAGGAAGTAAAACGCAGTTCTATTTCTGTCCATGTAACTTATTTTGGCCAGTGCAATAGGAGTGGAAGTGGCATGTGTTATTTCCAGTTAGAAACCTTTAAGAAGCAGCACATGAGAAGCCAAATTCCTCCCCGTCTGCAATGCTGCAGACGGTGGAGGCTCCATCGGTCTTAGCACCTGAACAAAGATGATGGAGTACCTCACCCACTGAAGATGGACCTGGAGTGAAACCATGTTTTAAGCCATTGAGGCTAGGGGGGTGTTTGTTACTACAGCAACAAATCTAACACAGTGCATATATGAAAAAAAAGTACAGAAAGAATTTAAAAATCTGAAGAAAATTAATTATTTTAATGTAAACTGCTAGTTTCAAGAGTATCCTATCTATTGCAGGATCAGCTTAAATAAAAAATCTGTGTAATGGTGTGACTTTTTTCATGCCAATATTATTTGTTTGTAAACAAGATATGTCAGTCTTGGTTTATATTGAAGCAAAGAAATTAGTCTGATACTAGCAATTCAGTTGGTCTTCTTAGACCAATTTTCGTATACATAAAAGTATTTATGACACCTATAAAGAGATATTAACAAACAAAACATCTTCAAAATACAATATTCCAGTACTTATATTTAAATAAATAGTAACATACATAGCCTGTGGGAAAGGGGGGTAATATATACTTAGTATATTATTTGACATTTTTAAAATTATTCTTTGGGAATCCTGGGGAAAAGTTTGGAAGATATGTGCATCATTTTTATTATTTTGGATACAGCATTTTAACTTTACTATGTTCAACTAGTTCAACATAGTTGATTGTGAATGACCTAGGGATATTACAAGATGTTGAATACACTTTTAATGTATATCTATTTGCCACAGTTAAAGCAATATTCCAAACAATGAACAATGCAAAAAAAATCAAGATTGCTTTAAATAATGACAACTTCCTTATTGTTAGCATATAATCTCTCCCCAAAATGCAGATTGTTTGGATATATCAATTCTGATGTGTGAGTACGTCTCATCTATCACCTCAAATTGCTTTTGAAATTATATGTAATATAAAAGTTTAAAAATTGAAACATTTAAAGCAGTCATATTTTTCATAATCACAAAACCTTACGCAGACTCTAAACACCCACTGAAGATAAATAAATTTTAAAAATTAAAAAATAATCCTGGTGGATTTTATAAATGCCATGGCTGGGATTTCTGTTTTTTCATTTGATACTCAGAAAATAAAACATTTATTTTAGCAACACACACACACACACACACACACACACACACACACAATTTTAATGCAGGAAATTTAGAAATTAACCGGGCTGCCTCAGTGTTACCTCCTCCTACTTCTCTTCAGGATCTAGGACACTCTGCCTCTTGGCCAGTAAGGGGAGCCATCACAAAGTAATTACAGACACATTTGCATGACAACCTTTCCTCACAGACTTGAAGTTTGTACGGGTTTTTCTAATACACATCTTGCTTTGCAGTGAATTTTGTAGGTCAGTACTGACCACGCATTGTCTGTACGCGCCCAGGCTGTCATAGCAGGCCACCAGATAGCAAAAGCTTCAGAAAAGCTCAGATGCTGTGCTGTTTCTTTAGAAGCCTTCTTTTCCCATGTCTCATGCTGTTAGAAAAAGCTTCTAGTTACCCAAGATCCAGGCCAAAAGGCTCTGATCTGAGCCCTGCTGCTGCTTTAATTGTCTGCCCCTACTCAGCTCTCTTTATTAACCCCTCTCACCCCTCCCAATAATAAATGTAAATTACATGTTTCTTTCAAGTCTACCTACCCAATTCTTTCAGAAAAAGCCATTTGTTCCCATGCACCTGGTGCTAATTCTCACTTCTTGCATTTTATCCACTGAACCAAGCTCCTGCCCTGCCGCCTCCTCCCAGACTCCCCTAGGATGCCACTTTACCTCTATTGGAGGCCTGAGCTGATGTATTTAAGGGCTGCCCAATAATGAAATAATACAACACTGAGTTTCCCAGGCATGGTATTTCTCTGTATTGTTTCAAATACCTAAAAAGATGAGGGCAAGTGTTTGAGTGTGGCACCTAGCCAACCAGAGTTGTTTCAAGAAAAGTTAATAATGTATATTACAAACATGTTTTGGTGACCAAATACAGCCTCCCAGCTATAGGTCTCCCCTAGAAAAGTGAGGCAATTATCTCAATCAGTCAAGTGAAAAGGTCCATTTATGCTTCAATTCTCTGGCTAATTCAGGCAAAAGTAAAATTTTCATCTGAATGATCTCAGTAATTGGCTTGCTGCTTCGCTTTAAGAGAGAAAAGCAAAGAAACAGGCTGTTCTATACTGACAGGGTGCTGGTAATCACGGGGAACTTGTGCATAGAAAACATCAATGAGAAAGCACATTAGTAGAGACTTTGTTGAGAAATTTCAACAACAGATAGAGCCTAATCATAGATGATGAATGGGACCTTTAGCAATCTTTTTTCCTTCCCTGCACCTGCCCACCAACCACTTTTCCTTCAGTATTTCAGGTCCAGAGCAGGTATGCCACTAAGAACAAATCAACAAATCTGTTATCTTTGACTTCTTCCTCTCCTTTAATTTCCATTCCACCTTCTACAGATCTTTTGAATGTCAACCCCTCTGTATTCCCATGGCCGTTGTCTTAGTTCAACCATTGGTACTTTCCTTGAGCATTCATCAATTTGATATTTATTGAGGGTCTTTTATGTGAAGGTACAATGCCAGGTACTGCGAATACAATGAGCAGAAAGACAGACATGAATTCTATTGATCACAGTTACTCTTTTTTTTTTTTGCGACAGTCTTGCTGTCTCCCAGGCTGGAGTGCAGTGTTGAGATCTCAGCTCACTGTAAGCTCCGCCTCTCGGGATCACACCGTTCTCCTGCTTCAGCCTCCCGAGTAGCTGGGACTACAGGGGCCTGCCACCATGCCCGGCTAATTTTTTTGTATTTTTAGTAGAGACGGGGTTTCACCGTGTTAGCCAGGATGGTCTCGATCTCCTGACCTCATGATCCACCCACCTCGGCTTCCCAAAGTGCTGGGATTACAGGCGTGAGATCACAGTTACTCTTAATTGGCTTACCTGCTTTCTATTTTATACCTCTCCCCCAATCCATTATCCTCCTAGCTGTCAGATTCACCTTTTGAAGTACGAAGCCAGGCACTACTTCACTGCATAATAGCCAAAGTCCTAAGTATGAGATACAAGGACCTTGATGATCTGACATTGACTTCATAGTCCTTTTCCCTTCCAGTCACTTTCTAGTGGTCTTATATTTGGCCAATCTGAACTTTCCACGGTTGCCTTTGATGGCTACTTTGATCCAAAATGCCTCTTTTCCCCTTCATCTGGCTAATTTATATCTATAGTACTTTTTCATTTGGTTTTAATTATTAAAATTATCCTCCTTATATTCTATCTTCCTAGACTTCTCACTTCTGTTTTCCTAGACTTTTGTCTCTTGTTTCCATAGGGAATAATTTCAAGCCCCTTTAGCTGTCTAAAGAAAACTTGTGTTTGGTGTAAACATTCATTCTTTCAACTAGCCCTTTGTTGTGTTTTTGAGCTCCTTTACTGTTCTGAGCATTCTCCTCTGAACACATTGCAGTAAGTGGATATTCCTTTTAAATGGCAGTAGCCATAATTGAACTTGGTATTCCATGTGTGATCTGATTTTCAGGAAGGACAATTCCTGTCCTGGTAAATATACGTGTTCCTTTTTAAAACCTGAGCTCAAGACTTTCCATGTCTCTCTTAACTCCTACTCTGGATTCTCTTGGATACAAAGTCATGTCTTTATTTCCTTCTTTTGAATCCCAAATCTGGCTGTGATGGATATGGAGATGCACAACTCAGGTTTCTTTCAGGGCTGACTTGTTACTTCTTTTTCAGAGATGACCTCAGTTACAGAGTGATGCCTTGTTCAAAAGCACAACCTTCCTTAGCTATCCACATCCAATGACTGATCATGGAGGATATATAAAGATCTGAAAAGTTTGGCTCACTAGGGGACAACACCAAAGAGTCATACAGCTCCGGAGTTCTCTGAGGGTTGGGCTGAGGCTCTGTCAGGCCTGCTTCATAATTCAACTTGTCTCTCTGTTCAATGGCTTCCTCCTCCTGGCTTCCACAGCTTTTGAAACTTAATAAATATCTTGCAAGTCCAACTCCGTTTCAGAGTCTTTAAAAACCCAATCTGACATTTGGTATCAGAATGGTCAAAAATGCAGTTGATAATATAAATTTTGAAGCTTTATCATTTGTCACTTGGCTAGTAATGTGGACCCCATCACTGATGGTACTGAGGCACAAACAATCCAATGGAAATGAAAAGACCCTGAAACAACAGAGGACAGGAGGTGCCACATAATTGCTGAAAAGCAGGTGGATGCAATTATCATAATGAGCAGCAGAGCCAGAGTGGCAGCCGGTGGGGCCTGACCCACAGAGAGTTGTAGAAATGGTTAATAGAAACTCATAACCCCGGAGGCAAAATAGATGGGCAGCCAATAAGGAGACTTTGGTTTATACCATCACAAGAAATTAAGGTAAATAATTAGAAGCCCCAGTTAGTGAAGGAACTCACCCCAATAAGATAGTCATGCCAATAAGATGTTGTAGTCCTTTGCTCACTTTCCAGATATGAGTTCGTTTTCAGACCCAGGACCCACTGACTGAAGAAATGGCCAGGTCCCTAGGAAGAAAGACCCAGCGACACAATGCAAGTATATATGATAATGATTCCCCCAGTCTATCTTTAAAAGTACCTACAACTGGCCGGGCGCGGTGGCTCAAGCCTGTAATCCCAGCACTTTGGGAGGCCGAGACGGGCGGATCACGAGGTCAGGAGATCGAGACCATCCTGGCTAACATGGTGAAACCCCGTCTCTACTAAAAATACAAAAAACTAGCCGGGTGAGGTGGCGGGTGCCTGTAGTCCCAGCTACTCGGGAGGCTGAGGCAGGAGAATGGCGTGAACCTGGGAGGCGGAGCTTGCAGTGAGCCGAGATTGCGCCACTGCACTCCAATCTGTGCGACAGAGCGAGACTCCGTCTCAAAAAAAAAAAAAAAAGTACCTACAACTGCTTACTTGGGTGACTACGTACAAGGGAAAGGGGAACACTCAAAACATTTTAGGACTGTTTGACACTGGGTCTGAGTGAACATTGATACCCGGCGAACTGGAGCCTTACCATGCATGGGGCCCTCCTGTTGTAAAGTGGGAGCGTGTAAAAACCAGGTAATGAACAGACTCCTGGCAGAGATTTGGCTTGCAGTAAGTCCACTAGGTCTGAGGACCCATGCAGTGGTCATTTTCCCTGGCTCCAAGTATGTAATTGAAGTTCTTATGCTTGGAATATATGCAAACCCAACATTGAACCTTTAGTGAGTGGGACAGAAGCTATAGAAGTGGGGAGAGCCAAGTGAGTGTTTCTGGAACTGTGTGTATCCCCCACCCAAATCAAGGTAGTATATAAAATACAGGGGGAATAGCAGAAATTATTAGTACCTTTAGGAACCTAAAAGATATAGGGGTGGTGGTTGCTATCATATCCCCACTTAAGTTATCTTAATGCAGTGACTTGCTCTTGCAGAACACAGATGGATCCTGGGAAATGAGAGTAGATTATTGCAAATTCATTTAAGTGGTAGCCTCAATTGCAGTTGCTGTGCCAGATGTAGTATCTTTGCTAGAGAGGGTTAACCAACCTCAGTCACATGGATGAGGCTATGTGAATGTCAAATGTGTTTCTTTCTATTCCAATTAGAAAAAGAGGATCAGAAATTGTTTGCATGTGCATAGAATGGGCAACAATATATATTTAGTTTTGTATTCTGTCATAATATAGTACAAAGAGATCTCAACTCTCTAGATTTCCAACAGAATACCACTCCTTTATGGTATTATGCTAATTAGGCCAGATGAGCAATAACTTGTCAACATGCTGGTGGCACTGGTGAAACACACACCCAGTGGAGGATGGGAGATAAACCCTTTGAGGAGTTAGGGGCCTGCTACACTAATATAGTTTTTAGGCATTCTGTGGTGTGGGGAGTTCGGGATGTCTCTTCCATAGTAACGATACATTATTACATGCTGCAACTCCCACTGTGAAAAGAGAAGCACAACACTTGGTAAGCTTCTTTAGGTTCTAGATGTGACGACGTATTTCTCATTCAGGAATACTGCTCTGACCCGTATGTTGGGCAATGTAAAAGGCTGCCAGCTTTGATTGAGACGTAGAGCAGGGAAAATCTCAGTAGGAGGTATTGGTTGCAGTCCACCAAGCCCTGTTGTTGGGTCATGTGAGCCAGCAGACACCACGATATTAGTGGTAGCAGTGGTGGGAAAAGATGCTGTGTGGAGGTTAAGTGCCAGTGGTAGAATCCCAATGTAGGCTAAGGGATTAAAGCTTTGCCATTTGTAGCAGTAATGTGTATGCCTTTTGAGAAACAACTCCTGGTATATTACTGAAGCCTCATAGAGATTACGTGCCTGCTATGGGACACCAAGGCACTGCACCTGTAGAACCACGTATCTTAAGGCAGGGCTAGCAGCACTTTATTTTAAGAGGTGGATTCTAGAAGTGGAAAACTTGGATCAAGCATAAATAGGACTGGAAGACACAAAAAAGCTGCATGACAAGATAGTCCCATCTTCCATGTCATTTGCCACCATTTTCCCTGAACCTCTTCCTCAGCTCAGCCCTCACTCCATATGGAGGATGCCACATGGCTCACTTCTGGAGGAGGAAAAAGCCTTCAGATTTGGTTTATAGATGAGCTGGTTTAGTAGGTGGATGCCAAACAAGCCAAAAATCCATGGCAGCTACATTGCAGTCTTGCTCAGGAGTAGCTCACGGGGCTAGAGAAAAATCCTTAAAATAGGCAGAACTTTAAGGTCCACCTTGTCATCCTCTTTGTGTGGAAGAATAAATAGGAGTTCTGTTAGAATATTTATGGACTGGTGGGTAGAAGTGAATAGCCTGGCTCAGGATGCTGAAAGCAGAGATATTAGAAGATTGGGGAATAGGAGGTTTGGAGTATAAGCATGTGAATGACTTGTGAGAGAGGACACAAAGTGTGAAGATCTTTGTGTCACATGTTAACATCTATCAACTAGAGAGCAACCACCACAGAAGACACACTAAACAACAGTGTGGACCTGTGTTGTCCAATATTGTGTGCACTAACCATACGTGGCTACTCCAAATTGAAATGTGCTGTAATTGCAAAATACACTGGATTTCAAAGACTTAGTCTTCCAAAAAGGATGTAAAATATCACTAATAATTTTTATATTGATTACATGTTGAAATCTTTGGTATATTGGGTTAAGTGAAATATACTATTAATTTTATCTTTTTGTTAACTCTTTTTAAGGTGACTATAAGAACACTTAAAATTGCATATGCAGCTCACATTTGTAGCTCACATTATATTTGTTTTTGATAGTATTAATATAGACAGAATAACTTGGCTGTTTGGCAGCAAGCAGCCAGGCTCAGTTATTGGCTACTCCAGGGCTGCTGTGATAGGTACATGGATTGGGTGGCAGTGGGAGCCACGAAGGCTCTTCTTGGGTCCATGAGCATGGCCTGCCACTTATCAAGACTGATAAAGCTCCTGCTGCTGCCAAATGCACAGTTTGCCAGCAACAGAGACTGATGCTGGGCCCTCCATATGCCACTACTCTTCTGGAGCCTAAGCAGACACTTGTTGGCAGATTGATAACATTGGGTCCCTTCCATCTTAAAAGGGCCAGAGTTTTTTTGTGTTTTTATTTGTTGTTTGTTTTAAATAAAAATAGACATATATTCCAAGTATAAGTTTGCCTTTCTTACCTGTAGGGCCTTGGCTAACATCATTATTCAAGGACTTACAGTATATTTGATCTACTCACTTAGGATCCCACATAACATCATATCAGAGCAGGTGAACTAATTTACAGTAAAGGAGGTGTGGCATTGGGCACATGACCATGAGACCCACTGATCATATCACAGACTTCAAAGCTCCTGGCCTGACAGAGCATTGACTGGCCTGTAGAAGGTGCAGTTGAAGTCCAAGTTTGGAGATGATGTTCTGCAAGAATAGGTTACTATCCTCCAGGATCCAGTATATACACTGAATCAAAAACCTTTACATAATAGTATGTCCCCCATAGGAATAACACATGCATCCAAACTCCATTGGGTGGAAGCAGGAATGGCTCCACTTAACATGACCCACTGGAGAAAACTGTGGTTCCTATTCCACAACTCTATAGGGTTAAATGTCTTTGCAGTCTTAGAGGTCCTAGTCCCCAAAGAGGTCACACTTTTATCAGGGGACTAAAGAGTCCCATTGGACTTAAGCTATTGCTACATCCTAGTATTTTTAGGCGAGGAGAAAAAATACCTCACCATCTTGGTAGAGGCATTTGACCTTGATCCTCAGGAAGAGATGGGTCTACTGCTACATAATAGGTGCAGGAAGTAATATTCACTTAGGTGCCTTTTGGCTCTGGGTCACACCACCAAGTAAGCCATCGAGGCTAGCAACTGTGTTTGCTGAAGCCGAGAGGAATGTAGAATTAATAGTGAGAGAGGGAGATGGTCAGTTTTAGCTGCGGCTTTAGGACCAGCCAGAGTGGCAGGAACAGTAATTTATTTTATTAACCTTGCTCCTTTAAGTTTTCCCCAGGGAGAGAGGCCCACCAGAATCCTGAAGGAGTTGTTCCCTGAAATTTAAGTGATGACATGAATATGAGGATCTGAGGGATGGATGTGGAAGACACAGAGCTGTTCGACCTTCAAAAATTCCCTTTCAAGGAAGGACTTGTCCCAGGTCCTAAGAGTGCAGTCAGAAAAACATCCTCCAGCTTTCAGCTCTTTTCAGGCTTTCTCCTCACTGCAGAGTGCCAGCTCATCTCAGAGCACTCCCTTTCTGGGGCGGAAGACATCCAGAGACTGACTGTGGAGTAGCTATACAGGCCCAGCCATTTCAGCCCGCGAGGGGATGACTCAGAGGACCCCTTATCCTCTAGAGCACTCCAGTGGGGTCGGTCTGCATCACAGCCTGATTTCTGTCTTTTCCTAATCTGCTTCCTCCCACTGGCTCCCACAAGAATTGATTCCTCATGGAAATTCTGCATGCTAAACTCCATCTCAGAGTTGTGTGCTTATGGCAAACACAGCCTGAAACACTAGCCTTTCTAAAGCTTCGGTCCTCTCTGTTATTTAGTTCCTTCTATATATATATTCTCCCTGTGAAATTCTCATTCGCTCCAAATCTCATATCTTTGTCTAAACTCTAGACTTACATTTCCTTCTGTCCATTTGTTAATTTCACTGAGTATCGCAGCATCAATTTAAGCTGTCCAAAATGAACACATCTCTTCCTCCTTATAACATTCTGATTTATGCTGGTGATGTTTATCTTTTTATGTCCTTCTCCATATTCCACCTATGGTATTTTGGCTCATAATTATTTTGTTACCTTTAATCTCTCACATCATAATAGGCTTTCAAATAGCTTTTTCTTTGCTGTAATTGCCCACATCTTTCTACTTGCTTGTCTAGAGGGACTCTGCCTGTCTTTTCCCCCAGTGCCTCCTCATTGTAGCACATTCTTGCACAGTATCCTAAATCAGAGTAGGTTCTCAACTCTTAATTTTTTCTAATGAACAGTGACTGCAATAGCGACTGGAAAGATTTTTACTCCGGCATTTCCATCCTCCCAAACTGCCTGTGCACTGTAGCCACACTGATATTCCACACTGCAAATCACTCTTATTTGATTGATTTTCCTTTTCTAAAATCTTCAGGATTTCCTGAAGGAAATATCCTTATTTCCCTAAGGATATAAGCCAGATTCCTTAGGTTGGTCTTTAAAACTTTGCACTATCTAAATTCACTCTCCTCACCTGATTTGTCATTTGTTCCTGAGAGTAAATGATCTGTTCTTAACCAGGCCCTTCTGCCCCCGACCAGAAGAGTGATTTTGTTCTGATCAACCTTTCTTCAAATTGCTCCATAATGTGGACCATGGGGATGCCCCTGCTAGTTGAAATTCTCCCTCTCTCTCTGAATCTGACACCTTTTCCACGGTTTCAGCCAGCCATCTTTCCCTCATCTGAACTTCTGTACAGGAGTGGACTTTGCATCACTCATTTTTGTACTTTGCATACATCAGTAAATGTATTTTTAAGCATCTACCGTGTTTTAAACACTAAGCTGAATGCTGAGAAGACAGAGAGTAATGAAAAGTGTTTTCTGTTCTCAGGAAGTACTGAGGGGGAGTAGGTGCATAAATAAGCAAGGGCAGTGAGACTCGAAGGGGCTCTAATACATGTCTGCTTTGCATAAAACAACAGGCAATCGATTTTCAGGAGTACTGGAAGGGCAACGTAAAGGAAGGAATATTTGAGTTTTCTCTTGAAAAATAAATAGATGGTCATTAGAACTGTGCTGTCAGGATAGGTTTATGGGGTGTATATTCTTGGCAGAAGAGACAAGCTGAACAGAAGCAGGGAAAAATGGAGTAGCAGGTGAAATCTAAGGAACCGCTCTTGTGGGCAGTGGAGGACATGGGAAATAAAGGGAGAGTTTGTACCCAGATCTCAGGTGAACTTGTGAGGCATTCCAAGGAGTTTGAATTTTGTTTTATTGGCAGTGAGGAGAAAACACCACACAATATTTCTAATTCAGTGAATAACATGTTCAAATTTGAGTTTTAGGATGATCGTACAATCATGTTATTATTTGCTTTTAAAAATATAGATCCAGTCTCTAAATATAAAACAAGTTGTTGGAAGAAAGTGTGTTGCATACGATAGGAGATTTAATACAATAGGAGATTTTTAAAAATGCAATTTTTTTCCTTCATCCTACTGCCAATAAAAGTTAAGTTTTAGTTACCTTAAGCCAGCAGCTTTAAACAGATGGGCATATATACATACCCATGTGTACGTGTATATTCTAAACATCAAATCACACAGATTCTGCTTTAAGCAAAGCAAAACAAAAATACTACTAAGCAGTTAAGTTAAGAATACTACTTACAAGAGATTGAATTTGTCCTTGTAAAAATATCCTCCAAATTTCATTTACATAGAGAGTTCTCCTCTGGCCCTTGTGTTTGTTTACGCATCATCACTTGATGAAGGGGTTGAACAGCTGAGAAAGTAAAGTGCTATAAGCATCTTCACTTAGGGATGAATACTGATAAAGTTAACACATCTTTGAAATGACAATGTAATGAACCATTTCACAGGAACTGGCTTCACACACAACTTTTCAAGAATAGTATCTGTTACACAGTGGAAGGGAAGTATCCTTGTGTGTGCTGGGACAGCGTTAAGGGATTGCAGCTCAGGATGTAAGAACAAAGGTTTTACACAACACACAACAGAAATGCAACAGTAGATACAACTTAGAAACCGGTTTTACTCTGCTGCAAACAGATGGACAAGATATTGTACAATATGTAATAAAAAGTACAGCATAATACAAGTGCCACTAATAAAAGAAACTTAAGGATAAGACTTAAAAATGCTTATTTGTTATATATATATACACACTGCAATAAAAAGCCACAATAAATACACGAATTTCCATGTCATTCATAATAAATACTGAAAATATAAATACAGAAGACTACAGCTAATATGAATAAATTATTACAACATAAGGTCCAGGTTAAGTTCTGTTGAATATTATTGTAGCTTATTTTATATACCCTTTGGCATTTTTGATGTTATAACTTACACACAAGAGAAATCAATCTAGAAACTGTGTGACATACAACATGACATCTTAGTGTAACATGACTGTATGTGTGGACTGGAGTTGATTTTCCTCCCTTTCAACCATTTTAAGTCATTAGATTGAACATAACTAATAAATATCTATTGAAGTACTGTTTATATTGAGTTAAAGTAACAAGAAAAATCAGCTGAAAGATAAAACTAATCATAACATCACGAAATACAGTTCAGTGGCTTTTCTGAGTTTTTAAAGTTACTTTTTTTTTTTTTTGCCAGCAACAAACAAAAAATAAGAAAACAAATATTCTCAAAAGACTTCCCTTGTGTAAGGACCATTCCCAGTATCTGAATGGTTCAACACAGACTGAAGGATAATACCCAAGTCCTTTGGATCATTTGATCTACCAATACATTCAGCTCACTAGATTCCACCAGAATTTGCAAATGTACCAAATTTCTATGGCAGCTGGAAAGTGAGACATAGTTGATGTCTAAAACTATGATTAAGATGAAGACGCTGCAAAAAGTGACATATGTCTATGCAACCAATTATATATATTTAAAAAATGGGAAACATGTATTTTTGACAAATGTCAAATGATCTATCAAATTGATATACCCTGTGACACTGAGGGAAACACACTGAAAGAACAAAGTGCCATTTTCTGCATAAACAGGCATTAACCAGTACATATGTATTAATAGTTCTATCTTAAGAGGCTATTACACCAGAAATTCAATAAACTAAAAATAAAGCAGATCAACTTTACTAAGACACAATAAAGGCTGAGGTTCTTAGGAACAGAGCTGTAATCTACAGGTTTATTTTTATTTTTATTTTTTACTATTTCTGTACTGTAAATTTCTAGCATTTATTATACATCAAACACTTTTGAAACATGTTTCACAAACTATGCCTCAAGACTTATTTCCATAGAGGTGCCTAGAGTCAATTAAAACATGGGCCAAATTTTATTCACCATTCTTTACATGATCATTCTATAGCATTAGCCATTTTTTTTTTTTTTAAATAAAAAGGGTCATTTCCCCCTAGTGTTATTTGTGGGGAGTAACCACACTGATGTGGCTGTCATTTCACAAGAGCGTCCAAGTTGGGGAGATATGCAGCTGTACCAAGATTGAAAAAAATCCCATGGAGAAATGAAACATTGATTTCAGGGGTGCTCCTCATCTTCTCGTGAGTTCTGACTCTGAGTTGGGTGTCAACTCTGAGCAGACAAAAAAGGCTCTGAAAGCTCCAAGGAGTGCTTGAATCAAGTGATGTAACCAGAAAAATCACCATTCTCCAGGACTCCTCCTTCATTTTCAGGCCTTGTCAAGAAGACAAATTTTTAAATCATTTTCCTGACCCCTGAGAAAGCAAGAAGCCATTGTTTAAATAACACAGGGACAAAGGCTGGGATCAAATGGTGGCTGTGTAAATCTCTGCAGTCATTTTATTCCATCAGACTCTTCACAACTACTCCTATCTCCCCCAGGAGGAGTAGAAAAACTTCGGATTCTTATTTGCCATTTTAAGCCAAGGAAAGATTAATGAGAAGGTCATTACTTAGAAGTAAGAATGTAGAAAATGCTTACTTTTGTAATTGTAACTTCTTAGAAAATGGAACAGTTTAAAAGTCAAGTCATTTGATCCTAGTTCTGATGTTTGTCACTGGGGATCTGAAACAGTCACTTTTCCTGACATTACCTACCGACATAAGAGCAATCACAAAAACAAACAACAACTTTATGAAAACCTAGTACAGCCATATTTGTCAAAAGCTGGTCATGTTACTGACCAATGTCTTTGAATCCGTGTCTTTCTTTAAAAATCTGATTTCTTAGAAGACTTATGGAACGATCACGTAGTAGTAATGTAATAATCACCAAATGTAGGGGTAAACCCAGCTTCCCTTGAATCCCCTAGTACAATGGCCCAAATCACCACAACTGTTGCCAGGTGCCTAACCCTCAAAGACTGGCCAAGATATTTTCTTATTGTGAGAAAACCTAAGAGAGCTGAATTGTGTTGCCAAGGAAACTGCCTTCCCTAGAGATGTTAAGAATAGATGGCGATCTCTCCTGTTGGGCATGCCTGAGTGACAGTCCTCCCTGGCAGTAGATCGATGAGCCATATGACCTCTGGAGATCCCCCCTAGTCTCAGGACCATAAAATTTGAAGAATACAGAAGAATCTCAAACTTTCCATTATTCACACACAGTTGGCCATTGTGAGTATCTTTGAAAAGATCAAACTATTCTGAGATCCCCATGTGGGATGACTAGTGCCAAATGAATCAGGGTTCAGATGGTTACCCATCGCAGTGTGCTCCATTTGTTTGAGATACAAATGAAATGACTTTGCCAACTATTACATCTTAAAAATCAGTCACCTTCAGATATCATTTGGATACCATTAAACAACTCAAGGACCAACACTAAATAAATTAAAAACAAAAGAAAACAACAACTACCACCAGACAACAAGTTCCTAGGTTAGACATTTAGGTTTTTCTATTTTAGGGTAATTGAGATTTGGATTTTAGTTTTCTTTTCTCTTTTTTATTAAATAAAGTTGCAAAAATGTATATAGATCTTTAAATTTGTTTTAAAGAGGGGTGGCTTTTTTAATGGCTAAGGAAAAAAGCTCATGGAAAGGAGGAGCAAAACAAAATTGGATACAATGTACTACAAAGGTAGAAATTTCAAACTCCTTTTCCATAGGTCCCCTATGTAGAGACAACAGCAAAACCATTATTAGGAAGCCATGCCCCTGACAAGAAGGGCGGAGGGTAGTGGCCTTATCCAGCGGGGCAGTAGGACTTGATGAAGGTCTCTGGTAATACAAGTACCTAGATACATTTAAAAGAGACATCTTCTAAGTCATTTTTCTTCAAAATACTCATTAATAAATACCTTTTAAGATAATCCCAAGACAGATAAAAATATTGGGAGAAAACCAAAAGAGAAAGGAAAGAGATACTCCAACAAAGAAGCTATTCTAAAGTTACAACTAAAACTGTTCAATCAGGCCACATAAATTAACTTAGGCAATGGCAAGGCTAATTTCTACCATAAATTTGTCTCCTTCTAACTCTTTCTAATCAATATATGTTATCTTAAAAAGATTTAAATGGCCTCACATGTCACTAAAATGAGTTAATGAATGAACTTAACTATCACCGTGGTAATGATAAAGAGAGGAATTACATCATTAGCATGCTGAATACAAATGTTGTCCAAAATAAATTCTATCACATTCCTTTGAAACTTTAGTCCTGCCAGAAACTTTTATGAGAGATGACATAAGATGACACAGTGAAGTTGACAGTTCTTGAATTATAAGCCAATGCAAAGGATCAAATTTATAAAAGCAATTACCCTGTATAGTGATATATCTATCACAAGTAGAAGAAAGTAGTCACCAACGTGACTTGTATCTTTGAAATGACTTCATTTCCCATGGATACAACAAGTATCTGTATTTACTAAAATTCTAGGCTAGATGTGAATATTTTAAAAATCCACATATAAAAGTGAACTGAAAGATATTGGTTTAGGCTTTGAATCAGGTCATATTCACTCTCCTAGTTCCCATCATTCTATTGGCATTACCACTCTCAGGATAGGAAACCCAAAGCAACACAGACTTAGACTAGTCTGAGAACTGATCACCAGGTAAAACACAGGTCATATCAAATGTTTCAGCTTGAATTTCTGGAAAAAAAGAATAAAACAAAACACCTGCATTGTTTAGGAAGGGGGTCTCACGGTCCAGTTTGGAAAAGCCAAGAAAGGAGTCAAATAAAATTTAGAAGTGACTGTTTCAAGGACTCACATAGAATATCTAGATTTGGTAGGTAAAATGTTAAAGAAGAGCTTTTTTAAATGTCTGCACTTTTTACTTTTGACAATCATGAAAGTCATTGATCAGTTATTTTAATATAAAATGTGCTTATATTTTTTAACAAAATAGTTTCTTTACAATGCTGTAGGTGTGTGTTTTTATTTTCTAAAGCATCAAATGACTTATAGACAGTAAAAATGTAATTGATATGAATGTTGGTCAGCAGATGTGAGCACCAACTGGGCTGAAAGGGTGTCCACATTGTAACTGCCCCTTCTAGGTTTGGGGCTGTCATTTGTAACTCTAGTCTTTATGGTGTCATAAGATCTAGCTTAGCTCTGCTGAGCAATTTTTTTTTTAATAATTCCTAGAAGACACCACCACTTATTAACTTTCATTGTATCCTCACTTCCACTCTGATACTTCCGTAATTCTAGTGGGTATTTAAATTGCTGATATTCAATTAAATCAATCAAATTCTTTACTGCTGCAGAAAACATCTATTTTCTGTGCAATTATATATGGTGCAAAGTTATAGCATTTTGGCTTAGGCATTTTTGTTATTCCAGAACTAGTTAGCAGATTTCAGAAAAAGTAATGCAATCAGAAGCTGAAAATTCATATTAGACCTAAGAGTAATCAAGCCTTTAAACGTTGGGTTTTGGTTGTGATAAGAATACAACCAACAGTTCCAATTTAAAATTACAGACAAGTGTTGCCTTTGAAAGCACAAAGGTGCTTCCCATTTAAGCTTGGTATTTAATACACTGGCTATAATGGCACTGCAAATTGTCTTCAAGAGAATAAGGAGCAGAGATGCCATTTTAAAGAGAAATATTGAGTTATATTTGGAGAAATAGAAGGTTTCATGGCACCTTTTAAAAAGGCAGTCTCCTTTTGGTTTCTGAGAATACAAATTTTCCACCTGCTAATTTGATGGTTTGTAACTCCAGCTGAAAGTGACAGAGTCTAATGACTTCTCTGTTTTCCACCTGCTGCAAATTGATGTCTTTGGAATTTGGAACAGGATTTTGCTATTTTGATAGGATTTTTTTATAAATAGAAGTAAGAGTGATTATGTTCCACACTGTTGTCTTAAAAGTTTCCTGAAATGTTTCCTGGGTTATGCATGAGTCAAATCCTCCTTGAAACTGTCTGATAGGAGTTTGCTGGTGTAAATTTAGCATCACTTATATAGTTCTAACATTGAAGAAGCAATTAATCACAAATTTCTTTTCATTTGATTCAGTCCTAGCTGAGTCCAGATTTAATTCAGACATTTCAGATGGAGGGAGAGAGATGAAGGAAGATCCAGTGAGTTCTATTAATTTAGGAAAAGGAAGTTTCTTTTAGTTGCAGCTCACATATAATTAGACAAGAACTGTTGTCAGTTTTTCTAATATCAGTTGATAAAATCATATATTCGAGGATTTGAGAAAGCTTGATTATTTCATGGCACCCTTCATTAACATTATCCATTAGAATTTGTAGTGTTCCCCTCTTTTTACTACCAAAGACAATTGTCCTAACTCAGCATGTGTTCCGTACATATTTGTTGAAAGAAAGAACTGATACTTAATAAATTTTGAACATAAAGACCAAAGAGTTATAAACTTGTGCAACAATATCAAAAATTGAAATAAAAGAAATAGTGATTAGCAAGTTATAGAAAGTAAATCATAGTATGTTTTCCTGTTTAATGGTAATCATACCAAAATTTTGCCTAGAAGTCATCTATTAGAGTGTAAAATTTTAACGTTAACATAACACTTAATCTCTTTGCTTCTTGATTAATTTGTAACTAGTATTTTTGCAACCCATAGTTTTTTTCGTGGAGGAGGGATTCAGGGAGTATTGCAGGGCCATATATAATTGTGAAGATTTTAATCCTTCTAAGAAACATGAGTTTCACATTTTACATGTGGCTGTCACATTGGGAAAAAGGTTTTATCACAAAGAAATGATGGGCTTTCAAAAAGTAACTATATTATTCAATCAACCAAAAGACATGTGACAAATGAATTTTACCCGTGTCTTAATAATTAATGATCAAGAGATAAGGGGGAAAAACTTAAGTAAATCTCTTTCATTGACTTCTTTCTCCCAAAGGAAATTGGGAATGACAAAAGAGATGCAAGCTGCTTCAGCCACTTGACTTTCAAATAAATTTGGCCAGGATTATAACTGGGAATTAAGTCTCATTTAAAGGTATAGGGCTGGTACTAGAACAGCCAGGACTGGAGCATGAAGCTTTGCAATTGATAGTGAATGACTAAAAAGTTGTGTGTCAAAAAAGACGACAGTTTGGCTAGATATACTATGAGGGCAATACAACAGCTGCAGGTCAGGTTATTGTGTCTTGGCATAAAGATCTTAAGTATTCCAACTGGCTGTATGTAGCTTGATCCCCATTTTAAAAAGCTTAGAAGGACTGTAGCACTTTCCTGGCATGTGGGCAGTTCTTTGTTGAATAGAACGGCTATTAATGGAAAAAAAAAAAAAGTCAGATGGAACAGTGTGCTCTCTCAGCTTTTCTGGGAAAGGAACTAACAATGAAATGATTCCATCATAAGTATGTTTGCAACTTTGACCTGATATTTTCAAACTATAGCTTTACCAATTATCCTCTTTTTTAAACCACATTTTTTTAGATCATAAAGCCCAACCAGATTCTGGGGTCAGAAAATCTCAATACTTACTACTGGCCATTGCCTGAAATCTGTCATTCTCTAAGTGTGTGATATGCATATATTTTGTATGTGTGTGCATGTGTATGTATTAGGTATACGGGAGAGTTTTAATAGGTAGCCTGTGTATGTGGTTTGTGGGAGATGTTTACAGGTTAGTTAGGTATATGAAAAGTTGGAATAGAAGCTGTCATGATTAGAAGGTTAATTCTTCTCACAGGGCAGTGACTTTCTACCCCAGATGAATGATAGGGGAAAAAACCCTCTGTTTTCTTAAGCATCCTTTTGGAAACAAAGCTAGAAAACAAAGACCTAGCCAACAATAAAAAAGTAGGCTTCATATTGTCTTAGGAAAATAAAGCTGAACGAAAATTAAAATACCTCTTTTCAGAAACTGGACTGTCATTCTACCCTTCAGCTTTGCTCAGGCCAGAGCTGGCTCTTCCCCGCTCTCCCACACTCTGTGTTCCAAGAATAACCTCAGAGTATTTCACAAGCAGATCCTTCAAGAGCTTGTAATGGTCCAGCAAATACAGTACACATGATCCTTTCATGTGCTTGAAGGAAGGAACAATAGCCTCTTGTCAGTTTCTCTTTGGGCCTGTGCTCTTTCGATTGTATCAGTAGGGGGAAAATTCTGGAGATTAAGCACTAAAAACTGTCACTTTGCAGACAACATGGGATATATATATATATACACACACACACATATACATATATATATATATTTGAGATTTCAACAAATCCTCATTCTAATTAGCCCAAAGGGCCAATCATTCAAAAGGAACAACCCTGCTCTCATTACTGCAACCTACATAAACACAAACCCAAAGCTCTTTTAATGTTAATATTAATGGTTATAAATTTGGCCCAATGGAGGGGGGAATAGAAGGGGCAGAAACCAACTGCACAGTGGAAAAGCTGCCAAGTAAACATTTTTTCCCCAAAACAAATTTCAGTAGAAACTTTTTCCATTGGAGGACTTTCTCTAGATCAAGCATTTTTAAGTTCAATTAAATAAAATATTTTTTTAGAAAGTGAGATCTACAATATATTTATATCCATAATTCTAAACACCCAAGTCTAAAAGACATAAAAAATAAGTAGCGATGCAGTCACTGAATAGCAAGGCATGTCCACATTTCAAATAGTTATAAAACATGTGACGTGATATAACAATAGAAGGTCAAAAATGTGAAACAGGTTTAGCATAGTCATATTGCGTTGGAAAAAAAAAGGTAGAATTACACTATTTAGTTACCTAAATTAATTTACAGGGAAATGGGATCCTAGAAGTCCTCCGACGAACCAAGTGCAGATAATCTAAAGGTGGGGAGTGCATGTTTTATTTCTATCTGTTCTCTTTAATAAGAGAATGTGAGGTAATTAGAAAGTATGCAATGCATTCTGGACTGTTCTGCTAGTTGTCCCAGGCAAGACAAATAGAAATGCTTCAGAAAAGAAAGGCCTAGTTGAGTATTTGGGTAGAGGCCCCCCTTCAATCAGCTAGTCACTAAGTGGAAATCTCATTATACACTGATTTTGTAGAGATGGATTGATCACGCTGGAGAAAAGGCTGGTTGCTGAGGTCGTGTCTCTTCCATGTCTCCTCAGCCTCCTCTGCATTTACTGAGTTAGGTCCTCAGAGTGGCAAAGGAAAATAGGTCATTTTCCCTTCATAAGTATCATTGGATGATTCCTCTATATTAATTATATGAACCTTATAATAGTTAAAGATCTTTTTAATTTTTAAAAAAATTTTTTCATCTCAAAGAGTTCTCAGTCCCCACCCCACACGAGGTACCGTGAAGGGGCACTAAAGTGCATTTTGATGTAGGGGGTAGAGCTTAAAGGTGCTGTCCAAGCTAAGAACCAAGATGATGCTGTTTAAAAAAGAAAGGCAATTCCTTCCACCTCCATCTCTGGAGTCAGCTGAGGGAGGACAGTGAACTAGACTCTCCCCAGAGGATTGTCCTAACTCTTAACTTTAGAGAAAACTGTGTAAGGACCTGCACATATAGAATCATTTGTTTGTCCAAAATAGCAAAAATAGGCCTATTTCACCCTTAAGAATTTGCAAATCTGATCAGTCATGATCATAAAAATGTGAATGGATTCCAGATGCAATCCATGTGGGCATGCTCTGTGTAACTAGCTATGCATCTTCAGCTTGAATGAACATGCGGCTGTTCATTTTCATCAAAACATGACTTCTAAACTACCATAAATAAAATACGCATGGAACAATTAAATCTTTTTCTTACAATAATTACTTTTACATTAAAAAGTCACCATTATGTTCAGATATATCGAAAATTAGGACTCTAAATCTTATTATTTCCCAGCCTTAGTTAACAATCTTGCACAGGCCCGATAATCCAAAATTTGGAGCTCTGATCTACACAGATTGGCAGGTTTCACACAGTTTGACAGGTAGGCAGCTGTGAGATATGCATTGTAAAATTTAGCATTTTCTATCAAAACAGTCTGAAATCTTTTAAAATCCCTACAGAGACTGTATTTGTGCAATGCCACAGTCATGTGGCTAGAAAGGAAAAAACAAAATACAGTCTGGAAGATGAACCATCGTCCAAGTTTTCTTGGTCTTCAGTTTAAACAATGATGAGCCCAGGAAATCCAATTAAATACAGTGCCTTAAATAGGAGAAGAGTTGGTCCTAGAATAATTTAAGCTACTAAACAGGGACTGTCTCAACCACGGGTGATTTGATACACTCTTCATGCAATATGCTCTTTTCTGCAAGGCTCAAAGAATTTTCAGCAGGATGCTCTGAAATGTGACTGTCACCATTCAATGTAGAGACAAACCCTTCCTGGGAGGGGCCTTTCAAGTATGAGTGAAATTCCACTTGAGGGTGATTGGACCTGTGTTCGGGATACAAACTATTGCAGGGCACACCGCTATCATTTTCGGAAGAGGAGCAGCAAACGATTACAGAGGGGTTGGCAGCTGGGTAGTGGGAGGCACCATAGGCCTCTTCTGCTTGTCGGGCGTAGTCAACGAATTGCTCCGGGGTCATGGTGTAAGGCACCAGCGAAAGGGTACCGTTTTTGACAGTGTCTCTTTCAGAATAGTTCTCAGAGATCTGATTTGGAGTTCCTGGAATGTGGCTATCTATTTGGTAATACAGAGTTGAAGAGTTGGCATAAAAAGAAGCATTCTTTGCGTGGCTTTCGTGAACGGCGGTGCCATCAGAATAACAAAGAACCGAAGGAAGAGGGACAACTTCGGCATGGGTGCCTAAACCTTCCACGAAGCCATCTCCTTTGTCATCATCGTCATCCTCCTCCTCCTCTTCCTCTTCTTCTTCCTCCTCCTCCTCGTCTGACTCACTAGGTGCCAAGCTTTGCGTGCTAGAATCTGTGACTCCACTGCAAAAGCTGCTCCCATCCTCCTCTTCTTCCTCCTCCTCTCCTTGGCAATCTAATTCTTCAGCCGACTGCAGGTGCAGCACTGCAGCCTGGGGTTCAGTTTCAATCTCAAAACCGTCTGCGATTGAATATTCTACGGAGTGAGCGACAGGGCCCATGGAACTACTGTGAGCACTTATCTCACTGTGGCAGCCATTCAGCGTGGAGATTTGCTGCTCTCGGTTTTTCTCCAGTTCAAGTTTCATTATTGTGTGCAAAAAGTGAGTCCGAACACGGATAGGATTAAATTCAATTCTACCTGCTGTGTTACTACATCCTTCTTTAGTGCAGCCACACGGGAAAGACATACGATCCACCTTGGAAGGAAGAACACAGATTAGCACCATGGAACTATTAAAAACCAAATAAAAGCCCAGAACCTTTCAGCAACTTCTTTGAATTAGGTAATCCACTTAATTCCACGTATGCCAGAGCAAATGACAACCAAACTTCAAATAGAAATGAAAAGGGGAAAGTGAAGGCTTAAAACATAAGAGTTAACTGCTTTTTATACCTATATTTAAAATAAAAATGGGTTATGGGCATAAGTGTGTATTTTCAGTTCACTGACCCCCTCCATGGCTTTCTTCCCTTTTTTCTCTATTCCCCATTTTCCCTTCCCTCCATTTCTTTAATTTTGCTCCCATGTTTTCAATGCTCCTGTCTTTCCCCCAAGTTCCTTTTCTTTCTGCTGCAACCCAGCTCTTGTGCCTGATTTTAAACAAGCGAACTTACTGTACTCCTCTCCACATGCTATTAATCTAACATATATGATGTACCCATGTTAACTTTTCCTTTTGCTTATTATAAAGTTGCTTATCCCTTTGCTTATTATAAAATGGACTTACACGACTTAGCATCACACACCCTCACAATGTGCTCTTGTTTGCTTACCTTCTCATTGTTTGGGGTGCTTGGTACATGGGTGCATGTGTGTGTACCATACTGCAGGGCTGCAATGGATATGCACATTCATGACTATGACTGGTGGACTCATGTGTTTAAGTCCTCAATCCCCCCTTCCCTCCCCATTCCATTAGATACAATCTTCTTGAGGGAAGGGCATGTACATTTCATCAATATTCCAAAACGATTTTGGTGATTGGACACTGGAGATAGAGTGATTGGGTTCAACAAGTGTTGGACTGACCTCTTCACTCAGGTGAGAGGTGGAGTTCTGGACAATCCAAGGGTACTCATGAGAGATTTGCCAATTGTCTCAGATTCCACAGATTAATCTGTATGCAGACCAGAGTATAGGCAAGAGAAGAAAACTTGCTCTGTCACCTTATCCAGCCAGGGAATTTCCTATGCTAAAGAAGAATAGGCAGACTATTCTAACACAATCATCTTGGCCCCAGTAAAATGTATAGCAGATATTAGAGCCAGAATTTGTATCTGTAATTTTTTTTTTATTCATGAATCTCTTTTCTGTGAATCCATCGTAAGCAACTGTTTAGCAGATAGGCACTGCCCTCTTCTTTTGCCTACTTGAGTTGCTTTCTTTATTGAAAAAGTCAAGTTTCTACATAAAATAGTGACACTAATCATAGGGCACCAACGATGTGATAAATGAACGGGGACCAGGAAATTATCTGGTTGCCAATCATCAGGGTTTGGTAAACTTTTTATTTGCAGAGGTCAAAGGAGTAAATATTTTACACTTTGTGGGTCATATGGGCTCTGTGGCAACTACAATACTCAATTCTGCTGTAGGAGCAAGAAAGCAGTCATAGGCAATATGTAAAGAAAAAAAATGTGGCTGTGATCCAATGAAACTCAAAATCATGTGGCGAGGTCAGATTTGGCCTGTGAACTTACAGTGTGCCAACCCCTGGCCTAGTTCAGCTCCTTCGTTTTAGAGATAAAGAAAGTAACCCAGAGGGTTTACCTAACTTGCCAATTTCATACAGTTGGCAAATAGCAAAGATGGGAGTACAATTTCGTTTTCCGCAGTCTCAAGCTAGTAATTTTTCCACTAATCCAACCATCTTTAATCAATCATGATTTTATATCCCATGGATGGATCAGAAAATACACACTCCAGTGTTAGGGATGTCATGATATCCTTCAATATTGGTAAAAAGCTGAAATAAGGTGATATAATACAAGAATCCAAGATAAACTAATTTTAATTAACTCAACTGCTACTTGGGTTGTCTTTCAAATTATATCTTATATGTATAAGCACTTTATGTATTCCCATGAATGTCCTTAAATTAGTCTTTCTCTCTTCCTGAATTATGTCTTTCTCTCTTCCTGAATTACATGTCTTGCCTTGACACAAAATTTTCTTTTACATGTGGGCAGCTTCATTATAGGTACCATGACCGCCTCCTTAGGGGGTGGTAGGCAATGTCTTGTCTTTGGATGCCCTGAAATCTCAACCCTTACCTGGCACTTAATGCCAGCCAGGCTGCAGGTGCACGTGTCTGGATCACAGAACACTCGGCAGTCACAGCCACAGTCCTCTCGTGAGAGGCGGATGGCTCGGAGTTCATGCTTTTCCTCCACGTCAATCTTTTTCACTCCAGAGGCACGCAGCAGAGCTCTCCGTTTTTTTGTTGGCAAAGGTTGTAGAAAGAAGTACTCGTCTACCTCTGTGTTGTCCAGGTCAATGTCATCATCAGAAATGTCATCCAGGGTAAGAGTGCTGGCTTCTTCTGATTCTACTGTGCCATTCTTAGTCATCTAAAAGCACAAAGCAGCAAATAAGAGACTCATTAAGGGCAGGGTACAAAATCTCTATGTCTTTACTGGGTGAGAATGAACTGTTATATATCATCATGTCTCCCGTAATCAACAAGTGTTTGTTAGATCTTTTTTTTTTTTAATCCTGAGGAGAAATCACAGAAAGGAAAATAAAGGCATCAAAATGTTAGGTTTTTAAATGTACTGGTAACAGAAGACTGTTAATTGGAACTCATAACCTCCTAATGTTAGGAGCTACAGTTGTTGGAGCTTTTAGACAGTGCCATGTGAAAAACACCAAAGGTTACAAATGCTCATCAGTGAAAGCTATCTTTAGATGCAGTTCACGATAGGCACCTCCAATGATGGAATAAATGTGTCCTTGTTCAGAGGTAATAGCATCCTTGTGGAAGCCATCACCACCTAACTCAGCAAATATGTTGTCCTTGAAATAACAGCTGTCTTTTGAGCTCCAGCAAAACCATGTACCAGGAAATAAAGGTGTGCTGCACTGTGCTACAGAGATTACAAATACAATTATTCTACAGAACATTCCAGGAATGAGGGCTTGATATAAAGTAATCAGTCAGGTCAGTGTGCTCTTAGTAAGACAAAGAACAGAGGGAAGGGCCCGCAAGCCCTCAGCAACCAACAGCTGAAACAATAAACTCTGCCCTCAGAGGAGTTCACACAAACCCTCACCCAAAACGGTACCTTCTGCATGATAGCTCATGTGGAAAGTGTCTCACACACCCGTGACTAGTCTGCTTCTATTTATATTTCTTCTCTAAATTAATCTCATCCATCAGTAAGCCCTGAATCAGTATTTCATTTCTTACTATTATATCATGTTATGTTTCCTTCATAAAAAAGCATTGAGAAAAATAAGTTTTCTCTGAATATGAGCAAGATATCTATCCTGAGGAGCAGCATAGAATTGATGCAGAAACTCCATGAGAAAAATCATGGAAGTTCTAAATACAGAAGGAATTTTAATTCTTCATGTTTAAATTTATTACTTCCTAAAATTCATTAATTATAATTATTACTAAGCTTGGTAAGCTTAACAACAGTTCATCCATCACACAGTTAAAATACTTGCAACATCAGACATCATTGTCTCATCTTTATGGGAAAAAGTCTAAGAATTAGATAAGAAAATTTTGTTGGAAAAAACTCTCTAACTAGAAAACTCTGAATGTATTAAAAAACAAATAGAAGACTGGACTTTGCCCTCAAGCAGAGAAACTTTCACAGAGGAAATAACACAGTAGCAAGTGTATGTTAAATATATCACAAACGCCAGGTGCAGTGGCTCACGCCTGTAATCCCAGCACTTTGGGAGTCCAAGGTGGACAGATTGCTTGAGGTTAAGAGTTCAAGACCAGTCTTGGCAACATGATGAAACCCCATCTCTATCAAAAAAACACAAAAATTAGCTGGGCATGGTGGTGGGTGCCTGTAGTCCCACCTGCTTGGGAGGCTGAGGTGCAAGGATCACTTGAGCCCGAGAGGTCGAGGCTGCAGCGAGCCATGATTGCACCACTGCATTCCAGCCTGGGTGGCAAAGTGAGATCCTAGAAGTATTTATATATATACATACTTTATAAGGTATAAATATATATATACTTCTAAATGTTTCAGAGTTAAAATCTGTGAACATGCAAAGGTACACATTCCTCTTTATTGGGTTTTGTTTCTTGGTATAATCCAACATTTATTTCCTTCCTTGGCATTTCTTTGCATATGCATTGTTTAAACTGTGATAGCCACTAGTAGGATGTCACGTTGACTGGTTGTGTTTATCATTTTTGTTAATTGTCATTTGTAACAAGCTGCATGTTTTTAGCTGTAAAGATCTGATTTTCTAATGAATTCAAGTGTATAATTGCCTAACATACACTCAATCCTCTGTGATAGGTAAAGCTGTAGTAACAGAAAGGAAGTCTTCCCTTTTACATCTTACCACTGTATGGCACTTTGGTTTGTTTTCATTAATTCTTGGCTTGTCTCTGTGATCCTCAGCAAGCTCCTGACTCCTCAGCACATGGAGCACACTCAGGACTTGGATAGCATGATTCACTTTAACACTTCCTACTTAATCTCCATGTTCTGTAATATTTATGCTTACTTGTGCAGTTGGTAACGCAACAACAAAATCTCCATTTTATATCAACAGAGATTTATTTATTTTTATATTATTTTTATTTATTTATTTATTTTGAGACAGAGTCTCGCTCTGTTTCCCAGGATGGAATACAATGGCGTGATCTCAGCTAGCTGCAACTTCAGTCTCCCAGGTTCGAGTGATTCTCCTGCCTCAGCCTCCTGAGTAGCTGGGATTACAGGCACCTACCACCATGCCCAATTAATTTTTGTATTTTTAGTAGAGATGGGGTTTCACCCTGTTGATCAGGCTGGTCTCGAACTCCTGACCTCAGGTGATCCACCTGCCTTGGCCTCCCAAAGTGCTGGGATTACAGGCACGAGCCACCTCTATTTTTTCAAATCGTTGTTATCAGCCTAATTTTTTTAAATAGTTGTTATCAGATAATATATGAAATCTAAAAGTCAACATGTAAGGTTTTAGCAAACATTTAAAAACATACCAAAATTTTGAGGGCAACATGAATAACCAATTGGTGCCTAAGAATTAAAAAACAAACAACCGTATCTCATATGAACTGCAGCTTCAGTTTACTCCAAATATAAGTGCCCTTAGAAATAAAATCTGCATCTCCTATTCCTTCATACTAAAATTATAATAAGGAATTTCATTTCAAAATAAAAATTTAATTAAGAATCTGGCCTGCTGCGGTGGCTTATGCCTGTAATCACAACACTTTGGGAGATGGAGGCAGGTGGATCACTTGAGGTCAGGAGTTTGAGACCAGCCTAGGCAACATGGCAAAACCACATCTCTACTACAAATACAAAAATTAGCCAGGCATGGAGGGGTACACCTGTAATCACAGCTACTCAGGTGGCTAAGGCACGAGAATCGCTTGAACCTGGGAGGCAAAGGTTGCAGTGAGCCGAGATCGCACCACTATACTACAGCCTGGGTGACAGAGTGATGCCCTGTCTCAAAAAAAAAAAAAGAAGAAAAAGAAAAAAAAATCTAAAAGAGCTACATACTGTTTCACTCTTGCTCAGTAAACTATAAGTTTTCTAATTGAGATTTTCAAAATCTGATATTAACATTGAAGGGAGCTGATAGGGTTTTCTCTTCATCATCTCAATATCACCTCTATCATTTCTAATAAAGACTGGAGATACTCTAGCTTAGGCTGGTCACTGGCCTATCCTCTCCTCACAGTTTCTGGTTTGGTGTGTAGCCTTCGAGACATATTCCTAATCCCTGCTATCCCCCTGAAGTCCTTCCCCAGTCTCTTCCTCCAGTCTGTGCCCATTTGCTTCTTTAAAATCCAGGCCAAAACTACTGAGTTTAAATGCTCCTTAAAATTAGAGCACTACATAGATTATTTCCAAATGCATTTTAGGGGAAAAAGTCAATGAGCTCCCTAATTTTGTCCACCAACTCACATCGATTACCCTCTCAAGAGCTAGCGCAAATAAATGGAGGCAGTCAGCCAGGACTGCCTCACTTACTCTTGCTGACTCCTTTCCTCCATGATGCATGATATGGTTTGGCTGTGTCTCCAACCAAATCTCATCTTGAATTGTAGCTCCCATAATTCCTACATGTTGTAGGAGGGACCCAGTAGGAAATAATTGAATCATGGGGGTGGTTTCTCTCACACTTTTCTCACTATAGTGAATAAGTCTTATGAGACCTGATGGTTTCATAAGGGGAAACTCTTTAAGCTTGGTTCTCATTCCCTAGTCACCTGCTGCCATGTAAGATGTGCCTTTCATCTTCTGCCATGATTGGGAGACCTCCCCAGCCATGTAGAACTGTGAGTCCACTAAACCTCTTTTTCTTTGTAAATTACCCAGTCTCAGGTATGTCTGCCAACAGTGTGAGAACAGACTAATACAGTAAATTGGTACCAGGAGTAGGGTGATGATGTAAAGATAATTGAAAATGTGGAAGCAACTTTGGAACTGGGTAATAGGCAGCAGTTGGAACAGTTTGGAGAGCTCAGAAGAGGACAAAAAAATGTGGGAAAGTTTGGAACTTCCTAGAGATGTGGAGGGCTCAGACGACAGGAAAATGTGGGAAAGTCTGGAATTTCCTAGAGACTTGTTGAATGGCTTTGACCAAAATACTGATAGTGATATGGGCAATCAAGTTCAGGCTGAGGTGGTCTGAGATGAAGATGAGGAACCTGTCGGGAACTGGAGCAAAGATGACTCTTGCTGTGCTTTAACAATGAGGCTGGTGGATTTTTTCCCCTGCTGTAGAGATATGTGGAACTTTGAACTTGAGAGAGATGATTTGGGTTATCTAGTGGAAGAAATTTCTAAGTGGCAAAACATTCAAGAGGAAGCAGAGCAAAAAATTTGAAAAATGTGCAGCCTGACAATGCAATAGAAGAGAAAAACCCATTTCCTGGGGAGAAATCAAGCCTGCCACAGAAATTTGCATAAGTAACAAAGAGCTGAGTGTTAATTACCAAGACAATGGAGAAAATGTCTCCAGGGCATGTTGGAGACCTTCACAGCAGCCCATTCCATTACAGTCCCAGAGGTCTAGGAGGAAAAAATGGTTTCCTGGGCCTGGTCCAGGGCCCCCCTGCTATGTCCAGCCTAGGGACGTGGTGCCTTGTGTCTCAGCTGCTCCAGCCATGGCTAAAAGGGGTGAAGTTACAGTTCAAGGTGTGGCTTCAGAGGATGCAAGCCCCAAGCCTTGACAGCTTCCACATGCCTTTGTAAGATATGCCTTTGACCTTCTGCCATGATTGAGAAGTCTCCCAGCCACATGGAACTGTGAGTTCATTAAACCTCTTTTTCTTTATAAATACAACCCATCTTCATTCACAGTGATATTCATTTTGTCCATTTTTCCTCTTGACATGATGCCACCGTTAAATGTCTTTTTTTTTCCTATCTCAAATAGAATCATTAAATGTTCAGACTTTAGTTAGTCAAATGCAACTCCCTTATTTCATGCATTAATGAAGCTTAAATTAATTGTAACTTCTCTAAGACATACTTATAGAGCCCAATTTCCTGACTCCTCTTTCAGTATGCTTTTCTTTATATCTCACAGATAGATTATGAGTATTCTATGGTACTCAAGACAAAGCTGGGAATTTAACATGGAATTAAACACAATGTGTCTAAAAGCTATTCTGTTGATAGGATAACCAGTACTTTCAAATGAAAGGTCTCTTCTCAAATAGATACCACCAATCTAGGACTTGGATTATTTCTCCTGTATTTTTTTTTCTTGTTTTATTTTTTTTCCTCAAAAAAATAATGTTGCCTCCCCAAGAGCTCAAAGCAAGTCTGCAAAAAAATGTGATTTAAAGAGATTACCAAATAGCCTTGACCCTTAAAACTGTTTTTATTTCTTTGTTTTCTTGAGTGTGAAAGAAAGAGAAATTGCAGGTGGGGGTGAAAGAGAAGTGGTAGAAACAGATATGACATAATATTAATAACAGCTTTTGGATCTGTGTGCCAGGCAGTGTTCTAAACACTTTACCTGCATTAGCTCATTTAGGATCATATACATCTCAAGAGGCAAATAGTATCATTGTATTCATTTAACTGATGAGGAAAATGAGGCACAGGAATGTTAAATAATTTGCCCAAGATTGCAAGTAATGAGGATGTGCACCAAGTTACGATCCTACTACGTGACTCTACAGCTTGTGCTCTTAAAAGTAATAATAATTACATATATCTACTCTTTTAATACACTTGACATGTACTGAACAGTCTTTTATGATTATCTGGAATCAGACATTAGGTGTACTGGTGCACAACATACAGCCCTTGATCCCAGTGAACTGGAGTAAACAGACAAGGAGTCTAGCAATTTTAGCCCAGTTCATAAGGATTTCCTAGCTTAGGGTGAACACAGGGCATTTGAGGGTTATGTAGGAGAGGTACCTACAGGTGGGTCTGGCAGTGGGGTGAAGTGGAAAGACTTCAATATTCAAATCTGAAAATAGAGTCACAGTTAAATGAACAGTGGTGACAGAAGGCATTCCATGCTGAGCTACAATAGTTTCAAAGGCCTGAGACAGGACAGGGCATGATACAGTCATTGACCTAAAAATTATCCAGATGATTGAACTTGTATGGGATCACTCCCTGTCTTGGTCCATAACTGAAGAGCTGAAAGTAGATAAATAGCAGTTATTCAGAGAGAAGTTCTTCTTTGCCATTTGGCTTAGCTAGTTTACAGGTGATGAATACTGACTTAATTTATGATTTGACTTAATCATCTTTATTTTATGTTTATCCTATCTCTGTATGCATGTATCTATGTTGTACTGGAAGGATCTCCAGGTCAAGGCCCCTGTGTGTATATATGTGTGGGGTGGGCATGTGTGAGTGAGCATGCATGCACATGTGTGTATGCTTGCTTTGTTCCAATGATGACACTTAAAATGGACTTAGTTCTTAAGCCACTGTGTAAACTTGTTCAGATTCACTACAAATAAAACCACTATAACTTTTTTTTTGACAGATGGAAACCAAACGTCTTAATTTTGCAGATTTGTATGCACTGATGACTATGAGAAAACCATTCCCAAAGCCCTACAGGATAAATTACTTTGCCCATCTAAACACACCTGAGGGATGGGACACATTACTGTCAGAATCAGCGGAGTTTTTCTCAGACAGCTTTGAGTCAAATACAGGGATCCCAAATAAAAATCAAGGCTCAACTTTTTGTTGTGTTTCTACCATATCATGTTGTAAATGAGTTCTTCCATAAATTTTAATGAGATAAAATTTTTGTTGCCATCAAGGACCCCAAAACACCTAATTCAATTCAACTAATAAAATGATTAGAAGAGGGAAACAATACTAAAAGTATAGATTGACTAAAATGCCAAGGCAAAACAAAACAAAACAAAGAAACAAAAATAAAAACACTTCTTTTCAGCACTTGAGAGGTATGTTTGCTAACAAAATTTTCTGGTCATTACTGAATTACTCACACGTGTGAAAAAGAGTGATTTCCAGAAACAAGAATGTGAAAAACTATTTCAACTTCACAAACACTGATTACTGCATATTATAATAAAGATGATGACGTTGAGAATGACCTAAGCTGCCATATAGTAAATACTAGCCATTAAGGTCCATATTGTGTATAAATTATCTCACCTAATTTGCATGACAATCTTATAAAGTAAATTTTTTTGTAGTTGAGAAAATTGAAGCTTGGAGAATATAATTTGCCAAAGTCTAGCTAAATAGCCAATTAGTGATGATGCTGAAGATCAAACTTAGGTTTATTTGATTCCAAAGCTTGAGCCATGCTTTCAAGACCAGTTGGAGTAAAAATTCTTAAGAGCAATGGTAGAAAAATTGAACAAAAGGGGAAAAAAAAGATAAGGTTGCAGTACACTCTAAGAGCTGATCTCAGTGCTGTGGGCCAAGAGACAAAAGGGCAGAACAAGCTTCCCTAGAAATAGTTCACTTAGAAAGAAAAGATATGGGCCGGGTGTGGTGACTCATGCCTGTAATCCCAGCACTTTGGGAGGCTGAGGTGGGCGGATTGCAAGGTCAGGAGTTCAAGACTAGACTGGCCAACATGGTGAAACCCTGTCTCTACTAAAAATTCAAAAACTAGCCATGAGTGGTGGCAGGCACCTGTAGTCTCAGCTACTTGGGAAGCTGAGGCAAGGGGATTGCTTGAATCCGGGAGGTGGAGGTTGCAGTGAGCTGAGATCACAGCACTGCACTCCAGCATGGGCGACAGCGAGACTCCGTCTCAAAAAGAAAAAAAAAAAAAAGAGAAAGAATATGATTCAGACACAGAAAGTGAGAGGTCAGGAAAGAAGAAAACAGAGAGCAAACCAAAAATACAACATCTCACCAGTTAGTATTTCCTTTGGGTCCTACTTTGTGGGCATGTGGAGGTGGCCTTTCTAATGGAGATGACATCAGAAAAAGTTGGTTGAAGCAGGTTGAGCTAATGTATTACTCTTTTGATTTTCTCAGCTGACTTTTAACTTACTTATCCTGGCCTGAGAAATCTGTATAGCCTGTGGTCTAGTGTTGTAATACTATATTAGCTTTGGTGATTAATTTACTGTTTATCTCCCCTATCATACTGTGAGCATGTTGAGAGCAGAGACGACATCTGTCTCGTTTACCAGTGTATCCTTTCCACCTTGATAATTACCAGTCCCATAGTAATTGATTAATACATCTTTAAAACGAATAAATGAATATTCTTAATCACTATGGTATATTGTTAAGCACTGTACTAGGTATGGGGGTTTATAGATGTACAACAGCTCTGCCATATAAGGAGGTTTCAGTCTGCTGGGGGAGATGACCATGTAATAAACATGATATAATGTGGTAAGAGCACAAATATATGTGCAAGTTATTGAAGTGGTGGGGAGGAAGAGAGAATAGACATGAAAAGGAAGGCTAGGTACAAAGTCACAAAGCAGAATTATTTACTTCCTATTCTGATTCCAGAGTCTTTTTCAAAAAGAAAAACCTTCAAACCAAAAATGCAAGAACAGGCATGTCAGGAAGGATTTAAAACAAAAGGGAGGTGAGGAGACAGTGAAAGAGGACTCAGCTGTTTTATGGAAGAATCTCCAGGCCCAGACAATTCATGCTTTCAGGCAATGAAAAAGCTTGAAGTTATGGTTGTGCAGCCTAACAGTTTTGAAGAGTCATGGAGAAAAGAATTAAAAGATAATCAAAGTGGGAATAATTTTTTTTTTAAAAAAGCTAATTCTGGGTAACAATATTCTAGAAAAAAATACTTAAAAAGATGGTCTCTGTACATGTGACAAAAAAGGAGCAGTAATTATTAGACTATTGCTTAATTTTACTATGGGGAAAGTGTCCACTTTTAAATTAAAATTCCACGCAGAACTTTAATATATGGAAGATAAAAGTGAGAATGAGATATGCGTCTTAGGCTTTCTGCCCTGGCCCCTAATCTCAGACCCCATGGATTACAGTTGGAAAACCAGTGCTCTAGTCCTGAAAATTTCCTTTCTCTCTCTTTTCTTTCTTTCTCTCTCTCTCCTTCCTTCCTTTCTCTTTCCCTCCCTCCCTTTCTTTCTTTCCTTTTTTCTTTTCTTTTCTTTTCTTTCTTTCTTTCTCTTTTTCTTTCTTTTTCTCTCTCTTTCTTTTTTTTCTTTCTCCTTCCTTCCTTCCTTCCTTCCCTCCCTCCCTCCCTCCCTCTTTCTTTCTTTCTTCCTTCCTTCCTTCCTTCCTTCTTTCTTTCTTTCTTTCCTCTCTATCCTTCCTTCCTTTCTTTCTTTCTTTCTTTCTTTCCTTCTCTCTCTCTCTCTCTCTCTCTCCCCCTCTCTCTCTCTATCAGAGTCTCACTCTGTCACCTGGGACCCAGGCTACAGTAAAATGGGACAATCATAGCTCACTACAACTTTCAACTCCAGGACCCAAGTGATGCTCTCATCACAACCTTCCAAGTATCTGGGACTACAGGTACATGCAACTGCCCAGCTAAATTTTAAATCATTTTGTAGAGAAAGGGTCTCACTATGTTGCCTAGGCTGGTCTTTAACTCCCAGCCTCCAGCAATTCTCCAGCCTGTGCCTTCCAAAGTGCTGGGATTACAGGTGTGAGCCACCCTGCCCGGCCAGAATGTCTTATTTTGTCACTAAGGCAAGAATTTAGTTCTGAGAATTTCCCATTCTTTCACTCTGAAAGAATTTTTTATGCTTTTCATGGGAAAAATGGAATGTAATCTGATTAATAAGAATATGGTTGGATACATGACTTTTTAGTTAGCTGAGCAGTAAAAGTGCCTCTAAGGCCAGTGATGCTCAGCCTTTTTTGTACCACCAAGGAGGTCAGGAATGAAGGATATGGCATCTATACATCCTATCAGTAGCAGTGGTGCACCCTGGCAATGTTTCTCCATGGAGGTCATGGTGGGGTGCTTCTCCTTTTACTCTTGAGGATAGCTACTTTGAGAGGATATCCTAAACTTGGCCTTGGTTTCTTAAATGCAGTTTTTAGTCCATAACTTGGATGAAGACCTAAAAGGCAAGCTTATCACATCTACAGATGACAAGACCAAGTTTATTGAAATTAAATGTAACAAAACTTTATTGATCACCCTCTACAGGCCATATCTGGCACTAAAGAGGATTTTTGCCATGGATATGTTACACTATTTTGACTTATAATGCAGACTTGGCTTAAAAGACCTGAGTTTTGTTTGGTTGCTTTTTGTTTAGTTTAGTTTATTTGTTTATTGTTTGTTTTTTGCTCACCATGAGCTTAATAAGAACAACAAAATTGGTCACAGTCCAAAAGCCACTATATCTTTAGTGTATTGTATGGAAAGAACATCCAGAACTTGGGAGAAGATAATGTAACATATTCCTGGAGCACCATGTCCAGATCAATCAAGTACCATATCATGAAGGAGACATAAATAGCACTGTATCCAGAGGAGGGAAACCAGGGCAACAAAGAGCCTACAAGCCATGCCCTGGGATGATCAGTGGAAAGAACCAAGGATGTTTAATCCTACAGAATAGAAACACATAGAGCCCACAAGCTTTCTTCAAATATTTGCATGCCCATCACCATTGCTTTCAAACAGCCAGAATTCAGAAAATAGGGAAGATTTACTCTGTGTACCTGTGGGGCAGAATTCAGGTCAAAAGTTTGCAACCACATGGCAGCACGTTGCTCAATGTAAGGAAGAGCTTTCTAACAATTAAAGCTGCAAAATGAAATAGGCTACTTCAAAAAGCTGTGTGTTCTGGATCACCAGAATTGTTCAATAAGAAGCTAGAAAGCATAGGATATGTATCTAATACAATAAATTCCTGGTTTTGTGGTATGAGTTGGAGAGATGACCTAGTCTATAAGGTCTCTGAAAAACTAAAGGAAAATATGTACATCATTTGGATATTGAGTCAAATCTTATAATATAGTTCTTTAGTTCATCAGCTAAGGTTAACTGCAGGTGGCAAACTGGAACCAGTTTAATTATGCCCTTGAAGAACCAGGAATGTTTGGTTGGTTTGCTAGCTTATGAGAATTTCAGCAACCTGAAGTCACAATAGGACCTTGGAATACATATTACCACACAGTCACCAGGAGGGATGATGATAGTACCAGCATATAAGACACATGAAAATTTCCTCTCAAAATTTTTTCTCCAACCCTCTGATTTAGACCAGCATTGTTTCTTTCAGTGGTAGCTAATAAGCCAGACAGATACAGTAGCATGCTAGTAAATATTTAACAACTGATACTCTGGAAAAAAATTCTAATTTGTCATGTTTGCCAAATCTCATGGTTTAAATTCACCCATCATAGCTGATTTCAAGTTACCGTTGGGAAGAGAAGTACACAATCCACTTTAGTGAGCAACTTTAACAAGCTGCCTCCAGCACACCACTGAATGTACCCCACATTTTAATCAGGAGAATCAGTGCAATTGACTTCCCTAAATTAACAGTCCAATGTTTATTGCAGAGAAAGAAACTAAAGATTTGATTACATATGCTTAGTTGTTCCATTTAAACTAAAATACCAACAATATTTTGAAAGAACATATTCTTAAATGTATTGCATTTGCCTGGGGCTGCAGCCTACCCTTTCAGTCTCCATCACTTTGTTTAGGTTAATTTTCTCTGTCAAAATAGGTTGTGTATGTGACAGAGCAGGTATTTGGCACATCAAAGTTTTCCATTTGATGTTAAAGCAGGCCTCCATTTGGGGATGCATTCCGGAAGCTGTGACACTAAGTATGCTGTGGCGTAATCTCTACAGTCTAACAGAAATTCTGTAAGGATAAGTGGAGTTCAAACATATCATGACCAGCAGGTTCTGACACATCTAATAAAGAATCAGAGTATGGGGACATAGTTAATAACACATCCAAAAATGTTGATGATTGATATAGTTCAACCGTCTCTCAAAAGCCTCTAATCCCTTCTATCTATCAGGGCATTTAAGGCCCTTATCTGGAAGATAAATCATAAGACTTTTGAGGAGATACAAAGGAAGGGCTGGAGGTGAAGTGGAGAATTATAATATCACATTGGTAAGTCACTAAATGGGTAAAGCACAGTCATAAATCTGAGATTTGGGATGAAAAAATTTTATGTAGAGTTTCTTTAAAGGTTAATCATTAAAGGAAGAGTTACCATCTGCCAATTGTGTTTTTGTTTGTTTGTTTTTTAAATGAGGGAAGGAGGGCAAGTATCAGCCATGCATTACTCAAGGAACATATGACTGAGAAATTGAGAAAAGTATATAATTCTGAAAAGCAATCAGAAATGGCAGCAGGAATGAAGATAGACTCTTGGATCTCAGAAATAAGAGGAATAACTTGGGTTGAAAAAATATTAAGAGAAAAGCAAGCCAAGGCTGTGAAAGCTAAATTAAATTTCTTAAAACAAGGTAGTAGAATCCAGTATGATAGAACCCAAAGGCAATTGGAACACCAATGCTCTTTTAAAACATACAAATGGCTGCCTAATGCATTTTACAGATACATGTGAATTGGGAATAAAGGCTAATGTAATTGTTCAACAATATAGTGCAGATGATGAAATCTAAGCACTTAATTTGGAAAAGTGTATAGTATTAAGATGACTGCATTGATTGCTGTGAAGAGTATGACATGTTTGAATGGGCTTGACAGAGAAGAACTGTGCTGTGTAATTTAGAAGTCTAAAGCTACTTATTTCTTCTAGAAATGCATTTTATTCAATCAGCTTTCTCTATTAGTCGTTAATAGCCAATGTTTGAAACACCAACACCACTAACAAAAAGAGACACACTTGGACTCCCCCAAATAGAATTGGATTTGTTCTACTAAGGTAATACATGCATATTATTTTTTGATATATCTAAACTTATAACTTGATTGGAAGATGAATTAGTAAATTAGGAGCAATTTTATAACCAAAACATACATTTCTACTTTTGTTTTCAAAGTAACATCTATAGATGTATTACAACATCTAGAAGTGTATATGAATGTATTTCTTTTTCTCACATTTCTCTATTAAAGCCCCATCACGAGAGGTGCCATTATATAAATGGCTTCTCCATTTGGAACTCAGCAGAGACACCCTGGAAAGATTCAGAGGCACAGTGGAAAGAGGAGCTTTTCCTTCCTGTTTTGGGGCTGTTGGTTCTCAGAGTAGAAGGAAAACTATGTAGCTCTGAGTTCAATGAGTTTCCCATGCTGTATTCCATGTCTCCATAATGATGTCTTTGGAAATGTCTGTCTTGTCAGATGCTGCCTTTCCTCTCTCCTTATTCAGCAGGCAATTCACTGCCACTCACAAAGGACCAAGTCAGGCCAACTCACAGTGAGCAAAGTTTGTCTTTAACAATGCTTACTTTTCTTTTTGGAATTCTCTTCCGTACCAATGACCCTTCTGCTGCCCCAGTCAAAATAATGAAATCAATTTAGCCACATTTACAAAAGGTCCCTGGTTTACGATGGTTTGGCTTTTTATGATTTTTATGATAGTGCAAAAGCAGTATACATTCAGTAGAAACTAGTCTTTGAATTTTGAATTTTGATCTTTTGCTGGGCTAGCAATACCCTTGCGCAATGCAGGGTATTTTCAGCCGTGCAATCATGAGGATGAACAACTGCTACCCCATGGCAAACTGTGTGGTCAGATGATCTTCCTGCCCGGTAGGCCAACGTAAGTGTTCTGAGCATGTTTAAGGTGGGCTAGGTTAAGCCATGATATTCAGTAGGTTGGGTGTATTAAATGCATTTTCAACTTAATGATATTTTAAATTTACAATGGGTTTATCAGGAGATAATTCCGCCACAAACTGAGGGGCATCTATATTTTGTTACTTACACCAGAGGTGTTTATATTTCAAACAAATATCACATTAAAAGTGAAATTTCAAGTATCAGAGTGAAACCTTTGAATAGCTATGTTTTGGGGTAGCTGACTTTGGATAGCTAAACCGTAGTCAATAATATTTTTAAAATCATAAAAGTTCATATACTAGAGGACTTACAGTGAAAATATACACAAGTTTTTCTCCATTAATTCTCCTCAGAGTTTTACAAAGCTTATTGTTAAAAGATCATTGCTGTAATCTTTTAGCTTTGTGTGACATGTGTTTCTGAATACTTTAAACACAGTGAGGTTAAGATTGGATCATTTAAAAATCTCATCTTTTAGGTTGGCATTTATTTGGAAGTAGTGATGATAACCAAATGCCTTTTGTTTACATTTCACCAAAGGGGAAAACTGTGTTTTCACTTACCAATAACAAACCAAGACCTGACACTCGCTCAGATGATTGCCTCTCCAACATCTAACACTAAGCAGAATTTTAAAAAACAAATTAGTAATAGAGTGGTCTTTTTGCGCCTTCTTTTCTCATTCAGCTTGTTTAAAAAAAATGTATGAAAGTAGCTGGATACAAATTATAGTACATAGCACATGGGTGAAGCTTGCTGTATGTTTGTGGCTTCCCCTAACATTCATCACATGTACCACGTGCCTCAAAGTTCACCACAATAAATCTTTTGGTTCTCAGATAGCAAGTCAGTCCCCCAACTGTTAAAAACCACTACACACAGTACCAAACCCCGGACAGGATGACTTCCCATAGGTACAAAGATTGTCTTTCTCAATGCCTATAGGAGCTAATTAATTAATTTAAGAATAGGAAGTAATAAGATAATATAATCTGTTTTCTATTTGGATGAGCCAGTTACTTCACATCTCTGTGCTTCTTTTTTTTCTCAGTTGTAAACATGTTCTAATAATTTACCTATTCCACTGGGTCTTCCTGAGAATTACATTAAATCAAGGGCATAAAGTACTCAGCAAATAAAAATAACTTAATAATTGGCAGCCATTACTATTGTGCTACCAATACTTGAATTTGGAGAACGACTTCACTCTTTGGTTAGAGGGTAGAGTTGGTTTGCTGTAGGTGACAAAGGCAGAGGGTAGATTTCAGAAGAGAAGCAAATCTGAGAATTTTTACTAAATTAAGCTACACGCAGAGCAAGCATAAAAAACAACAACAATAATAGTGGATTGCTACTGACAAAACTTTTAATGAGACCTGAGACTTTCAGTGAAACCTGCCAAAAATACTACCAAAGGAAATAGGAGACATGCTCTAAGCTAGCTTGTATCCAGCTTAATTTAAGTGACTGCTTTGCCATGCAATTGGGAACATGGCACATACAAACATTGCAAAGTACATAAAAACAAGATGTTTTGAAACACACATCACACCCCTGCCGACTGACTTTATTCTGAAAACTAAAAGTAACACTAACTCAGCTGTGCTTATGGTGCTTCAGGTACTTAACACATGACCATTTATGTGAAGTACCCTGGATTATCTAAGAAAGATTTTCATTGTCATTAGATAATGATGGAAAAATATTTCCTATGAATTGATAAGGTGATAATCCAATGGAAGAGTGTCTTTAGCTGACAAATGATGTTTTCAGTGTCATATTTCTCCCCATTTAATCTCTAAAGTGGCACAAAAATAAATTTCTCCACTTGGATACCTTCCTGCCGTCTCTTGGTAACTCAAAAGCCCCTCAAACTCAGTATGTCCAAAAATGGTCTCACTATCACTTTCCACATCCCACCCTCAGCTTGTCCCCTTCCTGTGTTCCTTGTCATAGCAAAACAGTAATATCACCTACAACCCATTCAGTTTTGCAAGCCAGAAATTTAGGGGTCATTCCTGACACTCTCTTTCTCTTCCTCCTAAATCCAACCTGTCATCAAACACTGTTGATTTTGTTTGCTAAATTTCTCCCTCTAGTCATCCCTCTTTGACTCCCCTACCATCATCAGTCTAATATAACCTACTGTCACCTCTCTCCCGGACTGTGGTAATAACCTTCTAACTGGTCTAATTTCATATATTCCATCCCCTCTCAACACTGCTTACCCTACCCGCAACTTTTTCTCCCACCATTTCATGAGCTGGATCATATCCTGCCACTCCAACTCAGCTTAAAACTCTTGATGACTTTTGATGGCCTTAGGAAGGAGAGGAAAAAATACCTTAAGGTGGTTTACAAAGCCCCATTCCTGCCTCCTTTATGTTACTTCACTCTTCTTGCCTCTGCTCCAGCCACACAAGCCGTTGTGGACTCACTGCGCTCCCTCCTGGCAGAAAGTAGCTGATACAGTTTGGCTCTGTCCTCACCCAAATCTCATCTTGGATTTAACTCCCGTAATTCCCATGTGTTGTCAGAGGGACCCAGTGGAGGATAATTGAATCCTGGGGGCGCTTCCCCCATAGCGTTCTCATGGTAGTGATAAGTCTCATGAGATCTGATGGTTTTATAAGGGGTTTCCTTTTGCACTTGGCTCTCACTTTCTCTCTTGTTGCCACCATGTAATAAGTACCTTTTGCCTTCCGCCATGATTGTGAGGCCTCCCCAGCCATGTGGAACTGTGTTCACTAAATCTCTTTTTCTTTATAAATTACCTAGTCCCGGGTGTGTCTTTATCAGCAGCGTGAAAACAGACTAATGCAGTAGCTCTGACTTTTCCTGATATCTGAAATGCTCTTGCCAATCCTCTTCACCTAGTCGCCTCTTCAGATTTTCATTTCACTTCCTTGAGAAAGCTTTCCTTGCCTCCCTTGAACACATCAATTTCCTGTTATAAACTTTCCTAATACCTTGCAACTCTTCTCCATTGCACTCGATAAAGTTGTGCTTTTATTTTGTTTAGCACTTTAATATTTTTCTTTTCTATTATTCTGTGAGTTCCTATAGAGAGAGAACCACATCTATTTTTGGTCACCTACTAGCCCTAGCCCAAGCACAGGGTATATGATCCAACAATATTCAATGGTAAATATTGGTGGAATTAATGAATAAATGATGTCAGGTAAGTTTCCCACATTGCTTTCAGTAAACAGCCTATGTTGTTTTGCTTTAAAAACAATGTCAGCAAGCAGTCTGTTATGTAAAATGCGCAGTTTGGTTCGTGATTATAAATATGAAACCGGTTAACTCAATCAAATTGCTGTAAGGATATGAGACTTTGCAGAAAATGAGTTTGTTTTTTACCTTTAGTTTTAAGGAGTTCAGTTTTTCCTCCCTAAGGTGTTCTCTCAACATCTCCCGATGGAGCCTCTCCTGCTCCCTTGCAAACTCGCCAAGAGTGTACTGGCGCACGCTGTTATGGCGGCTGGACATCCCCAGGGTGCTGCCCCCTTGACTGGGTACACTTGTGAAGCCTTGCCTCCTGGTGAAGTAGTACACGGTGACACAACTAAAATGTACATTCTTTGTCCTCAGCCGCTTCTCCCTTTTGAGAATGGAGGAAGCTGAAAGAGAAAGAAACAATCCTGTGAACACTTGGGGCAGCAGTTTTCAGACAAGGCCAAGAAAATGCCATTTGGTGATCTTGAATCTATCTATGGTCGACCCTTGATGGCTACGGCACTCTAAAACTGTTACATCCCAGAGTTGGCATAGAGTTCTTATTTTCTTTCTGAAATTTTCTTCTAGCTGCGGCAGAGTAGACGTTTAAGTATAATGGTGGTCTGTACTTTTAAGTAAACGACATTCTAAGTAAACTTTCAGGAAAGTTGTCAATAGTCTGTGAATCTGCGGCAGCATTTATAGTAGTCCCCACTTATCTTTAGAGGATATGTTCTCAGACCTCCTGTGGATGCCTGAAATCACAGACAGTATTGAGCCCTATATATACTGTTTTTCCCTACACATACATACCTAAGATAAGGCACAGTAAGAAATTAATTATAATAGCTAATAGTAAAATAAAGCAATTATAATGATATAAGAGCATCACTACTCTTGTGCTTTGGGGTATTATTAGGTAAAATAAGGGTTCCTTGAACATAAGCACTGGGATACCCATGGCAGTTGATCTGATAACCAAGATGGCTACAGTGTAACTAACGGGCCAGTAGCATAGACAGCACTGATGTGCTGGACAAACGGAAGATTCAAATCCTCGGGGAACGGGAATGGGACAGTGTGAGATTTCATCACACTATTCCCAACAGCCTGCAATTTAAAACTAAAAATGCTTTATTTCAGGATATTTTCATTTAATATTTTTGGATTGTGCTTGACCACAGATAACTGAAACTGGGGAAATCAACACTGCAGACAACCGGGGACAACTGTAATTTCTCATTTCCTCTAATCCTTTGAATTTTGGTTTTATGACTTTCACAGAAGTTTTATTATACTATAATCAAAAAAGACACATAGTACAAACCCTCATACCTCAGATCTTATTTCTATGTGGAGGGTGTTTGACATTAAAACAAATGTCTACAAATTTTAGAAAATTTCAAAAAGCAATAAAAACACACACAAAAAGGCTCACTGGCACTATTTAGATATTTTATCAATCTAAATCTAATAAAACTTTCATTGGAAAAGATCAGTGTTCTCATTAAATTGCATTATGAATAATGGGATTCTAATGTAAATATACATTGGGACAAATGAAATTGCCCGAGATATATCAGAACTACTACTTCTTATTATTATTTATTTATTTATTTTTTATTTTTTGCGACAGAGTTTTGCTCTGTCACCCAGGCTGGAGTGCAGTGGCACAATCTCGGCTCACTGCAAGCTCTGCCTCCCAGGGTCACGCCATTCTCCTGTCTCAGCCTCCCAAGTAGCTAGGACTATAGGTGCCCGCCACCACACCCGGCTAATTTTTTTTGTATTTTTAGTAGAGACGGAGTTTCACTGTGTTAGCCAGGATGGCCTCGATCTCCTGACCTCGTGATCTACCTGCCTTGGCCTCCCAAAGTGTGTAAGCTTACAGGTGTAAGCCACCGCGCCCAGCCCTTCTTATTTATTTTTTAATTGATGAATAAAAATTATATATATTTATGATGCTCAGCGTGATGCTTTGATATATGTATGCATTGTGAAACTGCTCAATCAAACTAATTAACATATCAATTATCTCACATACTGATTTTTTTGTAGTAATGATGGGAGCCTTTATTATTAGTTACAGGAACATCAAGATGCACAGAGAATCCAGGAGAGGTAGACACTGACTGTAGTTGAGAAAAAGAGGGCCACACTTGTAAACATGACCTTTTGAAATTAGAAGACATGGTAGAATCATCTGGTTCAGCCCCTTCATTTTACATTGAAGTAAACCAGGTCTGTAGAATTGGAGTGACTTTTTTTGATGTAGACTATTAGTGAGACAGGTAAGCCTAAACCTGAAAGCTCCTAATTTGCTGCCAAATTATATGATCCACCCCCGCTGGGGAAGGAAAGGCACACTTAGTTGAGAAGAAAGAATCATGCTATTATTTTGCTAGCTGAGGAATTCTCCTCAGTTCATTGTTTTTTCATGTTTGCTTTTCTATTAGGGGTTGAATTTTGTCCCTCTCCATCAAATACGCTAAAGTTCTAATCCCAAGTACCTCAGAATGTAGTCTCTTTTGGAAATAGGGACTTTACAGAAGTAAACAAATTAAAATAAGGGCACTAGGGTGTGCCCTAATCCTAGATGACTGGTGTGTTTTTAAAAGTTAAAACTTGGGCACAGACACGCGTAGAGGGAAGACGATGTGAAGAGACACAGGAAGAACACCGTGTGAGGACTGATGCAGAGATGGGGATTCTCTACCACAAGTCAAGAATGTCGGGGGCTCCAGAAACCGAAATACGCAAGGGAAGATCCTTTCCCAAAGCTTTCAGATGGAGCCTGGCCCTGCCAACACCTTGGTCATCGAGCCTCCAGAACTGTGAGCAATTTCTGCTGTTGTAAGCCATCTTGTTTGCCGTCATTTTTATGGCAGCCCAAGGAATCTGACACAAGTGCTCAAGCAGAAAAATGAACAGAAGAAAATGAACTGAGAAGAAATCCTCAGATGGCAAAATGCTATAATTTAACATTTGTGGAGTGCTTCCCATGTGCTGTACTATGCAGGCAACTTTACATGAATTATCTCATTTTATCCTTAGAACTCCCTGGTTGATAATACTCATGTCCTCATTGTTAGGAAACCAAATTACCAAAGGTTAAAAAACATGGCCAGGTCATATAACTAATGAAAAAACTGGGATCTGTTATTCAGAGCCCAGTCTTTTCACTACCATATTTCAGCATACAGCTGAGGCCACACTAAGGGAGGTGAGCAAGGCTGAGATTTGGCATTATACTACCTCTGGAAGACATCAACTGCTGCTGGTTTCAAGACGATTTTGATTTAGAAGGCTGTGTAAGCAATGAAAAAAAATTGAGTCTAATTGGATTTATGTAAGAATCTTCTTCCAAGGAAGTTCAAGCTCCTTTGTCTCATTTTTCCCCCATGAAACATTCAAGCCAAATATATAGAGGCTGCTATGATTAATACCATTTTATGGATTTGTTTAATCAGTAAGTATAAATTGAGAGCCTACGATGTGCTAGCCACTTTCTAGATGATTGGGATACATCAGTTAAAAACACAGATGATGCTGGGCGTGGCTCATGCCTGTAATCCCGGCACTTAGCGGGGCAGAGACAGGCAGATCACCTGAGGTCAGGAAATCGAGACCATCCTGGCCAACATGGTGAAATCCAATCTCTACTAAAAATACAAAAAGTAACCAAGCAGGGTGGTGCACGCCTGTAATCTCAGCCACTCAGGAGGCTGAGGCAGGAGAATTGCTGGAACCTGGGAGGTGGAGGTTGCAGTGAGCCGAAATCACACCACTGCACTCCATCCTGGGCAACAGAGAGAGACTGCGTCTCAAAAAATAAAAAGAATAAATAAATAAATAAATAAATACACAGATGATGATCCCTGCCTTTGTGGAGCTTCCATTCCAGTGGTGAGAAACTCAGACACAATGAAGAGACTCAGAAGATTAGAGAGTAAGAGAATTACGACCTTAGCACAGAAATTCGGCTTTCCCAACTTTCTTCTTCTCCACTGTTTTGCTTCTCCAGAAGATATTGCCAGAAAGGGAATGCTTTCCAACTTGTGCGTACTTTTCCATTTATTTATGTATATATTCACTGTAACACACCTGTACTACAGGCAGTAAGCTTTCAATTTGATTTAAAAGTTCTGATCTGTTTCATAACCATATGTTTAAATCATCTTAAAACAAGGAAGAATTTGTCAAAATGTAAAAGATCACCAGAGAAGGCAAATTTAACAATCTGCCCAGCAATCTGCTATCAAATCCGACAACCTCATACATCACCCCTTACAGCAGGCTAGAGCTTCTGGTTTTGTGATGATAACTTTATATCTCTTTTGCTCTTGATATCATAAAAATGATGCCCTAAAGGCATTATTGTTCAAGGCCATAAATTTATAGATAAGGAAAACAGTTTGAATGTACTCATTTAAAACAATTATTATATACACCTCTGGTAATTTTGTGTGTGTGTGTGTGTGTGTGTGTGTGTGTGTGTGATAGAGCTTCGCTCTTGTTGCCCAGCCTGGAGTACAGTGGCATGATCTTGGCTCACTGCAACCTCTGCCTCCTGGGTTCAAACGATTCTCCTTCCTCAGCCTCCTGAGTAGCTGGGATTACAGGTGTCTGCCACCACGCCCAGCTAATTTTTGTATTTTTAGTAAAGACAGGGTTTCACCATGTTGGCCAGGTTGTTCTCGAACTCCTGACCTCAGGTGATCCACCCACCTCGGCCTCCCAAAGTTCTGGGATTATAGGTGTTAGCCACCATGCCCAGTCACATCTGGTAATTTTATTACTTACTTTTTAGACAATTAGTGGCACTCTCAACAAATTTCCTTTCCAAATGTATTTAGATCTCCATCTGCAGTTTTAGATTGTAAGAATTCTTCACTCTGGGAGGCCGAGGTGGGCGAATCATGAGGTCAGGAGATTGAGACCATCCTGGCCAACACGGTGAAACCCCGTCTCTACTGAAAATACAAAAATTTAGCTGGGCATAGTGGCAGGTGCCTGTAGTCCCAGCTACTTGGGAGGCTGAGGCAGGAGAATGGTGTGAACCTGGGAGGCGGAGCTTACAGTGAGCGGAGATCACGCCACTGCACTCTAGCCTGGGTGACAGAGCGAGACTCCGTCTCAAAAAAAAAAAATTATTATTCACTCTTCTGGATGAATCTTTTGCACCATGCTTTCCCAGAGAAGCCAAATTACCTTTTCCCAAAAAGCCAGAGTTTGGAGGTGATTTTCTAAGGCCTTGAAGACAATAGTGTCAGGGAGCAGAAGGCCTTCAGCTGAGCCCCTGGCAGGGCTGACACTGTCAAAAGGAATTAGGAATAGTGCTTCCTATCTATTAGGGTTTATAATTCAAACATGTGCTTATGTTTACTTTAGCATTTGCATATTCTACATAACATTGTGATAACAATTATTCAAAAGCCTATGGAATCTATTTAAAAGGAAGTCTTTGAAATACTACAAGATCAGCCTTATAGGGAATATTTTAAGTGTGGCTTTCCTGAAGTTAAGAGCCACCCAAGTCTCTCTTCTGATGATTGAATCAGAGGACTAACATGAGCCTTTATGGGCTCTCTCCTGCCTCCAGGCCTCAATGTGACTAACATCACAAAATGAAGTCATAAAAACGAGTCTCTGCCCTTTGAGCCTGGGAGAAGCAGACTAAATTCACTCAGCACATCTCCCGTAGGGAATCTGAAACCTCCCTGATATACCTACCTAGTAATTTCTGCCCTTTCCAAGAAGACTAAGCTCTACTTTGTGTCTCTACAGAGTTCAGTATTGGCTTTACTATAGCAAGGTCAAGAGCAAGAAAAGGAGGGAGGAGAATGTGGCTTTCATGAGAGCTTTGAAAATTAGTCTGTTTTTGGCCGGCGCAGTGGCTCATGCCTGTAATCCCAGCATTTTGGGAGGCTGAGGCAGGTGGCTCCTTTGAGCTCAGGAGTTCGAGATCAGCCTGAGCAACATGGTGAAACCCCATCTCTGCCAAAAATACAAAAACTTAGCTGGGTGTGGTGGTGCGTGCCTGTAGTCCCAGCTACTCGGGAGGCTGAGGCACGATAATCACTTGAGGCCAGGAGGCAGAGGTTGTGGGGAGCCGAGATTATAATACCGCACTCCAGTCTGGGTGACAGAGTGAGACTCCAGTTTAAATAAATAAATGAATAAAAATAATTAGTCTGTTTTCATACGTGACACCATTTTTTTTTTTTTTTTTTGAGATGTAGTCTTGCTGTGTCACCAGGCTAGAGTGTAGTGGCACGATCTCAACTCACTGCACCTCTGCCTCCTAGGTTCAAGTGATTCCCCTGGCTCAGTCTCCCACGTAGCTGGGACTACAGGCGCGCACCACCACACTTTGCTAATTTTTTGTATTTCAGTAGAGAGGGGGTTTCACCATGGTGGCCAGGATGATCTCAATCTCCTGATCTCATGATCTGCCCGCCTCAGCCTCCCAAAGTGCTGGGATTACAGGTGTGAGCCACCGTGCCCAGCTTGGACACTATTTTTTAAGTATCTTTCAGCTCCTTTTCTTTTATCCTAACCATAGTACCAGCCTGAAGCAAAAGTATCTAAATGCAACACTACTGTATACACTGCCCAGGTCTTGGGAACACCATTATATTCAGCACATCTGGCCATATTCGTGTTACTATAAAATGTTTACATATAGTAGAGATAATATTGGTCTTTATAAATTAAAGGAATACACAGTTACTGATATTCACTATCTTCAGAAGCTACCTTTTTTTTTTTTTTTGAGTGAGTCCCGCTCTGTCACCCAGGCTGGAGTGCAGTGGGGCGATCTCGGCTCACTGCAAGCTCCACCTCCTGGGTTCATGCCATTCTCCTGCCTCAGCCTCCTGAGTAGCTGGGACTACAGGCACCTGCCACCATGCCTGGCTAATTTTTTGTATTTTGAGTAGAGACAGGGTTTCACCGTGTTAGCCAGGATGGTCTTGATCTCCTGACCTCGTGATCCACCTGCCTCAGCCTCCCAAAGTGCTGGGATTACAGGCGTGAGCCACTGCGCCCTGCCAAGCTACCTACCCTTGAAAGAATGCTTTCAGGCCAGGCGTAGTAGCTCATACCTGTAATCCCAGCACTTTGAGAGGCCGAGGCGGGCGGATCACCTGAGGTTGGGAGTACAACACCAGCCTGGCCAGCATGGTGAAACCCCGTGTCTACTAAAAATATAAAAATTAGCCAGGCATGGTGGTGGGTGCCTGTCATCCCAGCTACTCGGGAGGCTGAGCAGGAGAATCGCTTGAACCTAGGAGGGGGTTGCAGTGAGCCAAGATCACACCATTGCCCTCCAGCCTGGGCGACAGAGTAAAACTCTGTCTCAAAAACAAACAAACAAAAAAACGAATAAACAAAACAAAGAAACAAAAAAAAGCTTTCAAAATGAATGGAGAAAAGAATTGGAACACTGACTAATCCACAATGCCAGGGTAAGAATATAGACACATAAAATAATCTGTATATAAATTATATAAAGAAAGAACTCGTGAAAAGAGCCGATTAAAAACAGAAACCAAGGCCGGGTGCTGTGGCTCAAGCCTGTAATCCCAGCAGTTTGGGAGGCCGAGACGGGCGGATCACGAGGTCAGGAGATCGAGACCATCCTGGCTTAACATGGTGAAACCCCGCCTCTACTAAAAAATACAAAAAAACTAGCCGGGTGAGGTGGCGGGCGCCTGTAGTCCCAGCTACTCGGGAGGCTGAGGCAGGAGAATGGTGTGAACCTGGGAGGCGGAGCTTGCAGTGAGCTGAGATCCGGCCACTGCACTCCAGCCTGGGCGACAGAGCGAGACTCCGTCTCAAAAAAAAAAAAAAAAAAAAATAGAAACCAAAGACTAAGTATTATTCAGTATGTTTGCAGTATCATCCAGGGAAGCAAGTACTCCGATGAAATAAATATTCTGAATATTTTGATCCCCTACAGGGGATGAGTATATCAAGTATCACAGTTCATTCACACTAGGCTCTAGGAAAATTCAACCGATTTTGCTCTTTCCACACTCACAAACCAATCTGTTTATATGGTATGGAATAAATCTTCAAGTTTACCAGATTATCTGCCTGACTTGTCAACTTTATTTCTTATTGAAAATAACCAAATTTGCTTTCTGATTTGTGCTTTAGCTATTTGTGAACATTATTAGTGTATCATTCCACTTGAGTTTGGCCATTTCTGCATGCACACAATCACATATCTGGGCCTGTAAAATTGAAGATCAGGTTCTGGACCACCAATTCCACCACAGGGCAACCACTCTGGAGCAAATGCTTGAGCAATGAGTTGGTCAACAAGTACACTTGTTGTTTTTTGTGTCAACACCTATCAGCAAAGTCCTGCTAGAAAAGCAGAAAGCAGTAAACAGAGTTATGTATTTTGGCACAAAGTTTGGCACATGGAGGTTGAAAAGTTATGGTCTAGTTTCATGTTAAACGAGAGGAGAATTGTGGAAGATATTAATTCTACCATTTGGGTCTAAAGTCAATAATAAACTTATCTCTCTTAAGTTGATCAAAAGGAAAATGCCAGATAATTTGCAAGTCTATGGTTTTGAATCTATTTATTTAGATGAAACTTAGTAGAAGTGAAGTGAGATTGCTGAAATCAACTTGTTTTTCTTGGTAAGCACTGGTCAATGAAAATTTGTGTTTTTAAATCATACAGACCAAATTGATCAGGGGCTCTGAAGGCGTGTGATGTGTGTGTTGCTTCTTACCTTTTGAAGAACAAATCAAGATTAAATCTGTTATCAAACCAAGAAGTTTAGCTTATAAACAGAAGATCCAGTTTCATCAGAAATTATTTCATATAGAAATTAGCATAACAGATTGAATATTAAATCAATTTCCAATGATTGAAGTTATTAAGATTAACTTAACATTTACAAACGACTTCTGTAAATTTCCTGTGATCATATGCTCAAATCTTCTCCAACTTGACATGATTGCCAAGGTTGGCTTCTCTTGATAATTGTGTCACCTACATGATCTCAAGTCTTAACCACAAGGAGTAAAAATGGGTCTAGCAACTAAGAACTATAGCAATAATTCCTTTGAAAATGAAATCTAGTTTGGTATTAAAAGTAATCTTTCCTTGTTCTAATTGTCCCTTTTTATTCCAGTCACATTCTCGTTTCCTGAATATACTTGCCCCAGTCATCTTTTTAAATTTAATTTGCTCAAATAAGGTATTTAGTAATACATTGTTTAAGTGGATAAAACTCCAAAAGACTTATACTAAAGAAGTATCATGGGTGAATGAGAAGCAAAATGAAAATAAAGATTAATTGGGACTTTTTCTTTCTAACCATGAACAAAATCCAAATTACCTTAAGTATGTAACATAAGCTGATCTGTTATTTTACATTCAGTTATAAAGAGTTTAGAACACATACTAACAATCACAAACAAAAGAAAAAAACCCACCTTAAACAACAGACATGATATAGGGAAACGTTTTTAATTATCCAATGTTTTGGAATTAAGTTGTTTTTCTTCCCAGAAGAATAATCCGAACTGAAACAGAGGCAGTAAATGTAAAAAAGTATCTTAATGTACCAAACCGACAACAAGTCAGGGGTCTTATTTTTTTCCTTTTTTACTATTGCTCATTACTATGAAAGTAGCATTCAAAAATAAAAATCAAAAAAATAGTAGCCTCCACTTAGGTGATGCTCATCATTTTTAGTCCAAGTCTATTTCTTGCTGATATATTCGGTTCCCTGTATTACGACTAATAGCTCTAAATGCTATTAAAATTGTAGTGGATGTCTCTCCTCAGCTCTTAAATGCCACTCTTCCCTGTTTCTAACCAACCAACCAACCAACTTATGTATTAGTAAAGCAGCAAGTAGAATACATCATATAAAATATGATAGACACATATAAGAACCAGTTGTCATTCTGATATCAATCCTTTGGTAGAGGAGAACTAGGTTTATAATTCATAGATAGGATTAGGTAGTTTATCCATTTAGCTGTCAATATTTCCCATTTCTATATTAAATTGAACATATTCACAATGGATTACCCTCAAGACTAATAATGTCTTTGGCGCATTGCAGCGTCTGAGTGAAATAATTCAAAACAAGACTCTTTTGTTTAAATTGCTAGTTTACAAAGAAAAAATTCCTCTCATATAAGACTAAGTGACATAATAAGTATTCTATCAAGATATGTGCAAATACTGCATACGCATTTAAACAACAAGAACAAAATAGCAAGAACAGAAATAATATAAAAAGATGACCCTTGAAGCTGATTGACTAAAGCTTTGTTTTGGATCATGAACATGCATGTCACGTCGTCATCCATTCAGTCTGTCGGTTACGTCCACATAAGCAAGCAAGAGATATGCATGAAGGGAACCAGCTCTCCTCCCAGTCTCTGCTGACAGGCACAGCCCAGGCTGTTCAGCTCTCTGCAAGCTGAATTTGACTTCATAGGGTTGGTTTGATCGAGTACTCATCTACTGAAAATTCTCAGGTTGGAAAAAAGTAAGGTTTATTGCCCAAGATTTTGATGTAAATTCTGAAATTCAAAGTGTGCATATGAAAATTTAATACACACTTTGGCCTTCCAGCCTTCATGTCATAAATAATTAATATGATTAACTCACAAAAGGTGATCACTTTGCAAAACTAGCAATTGTTCATCCACACATTTTATTTTTTAAGGATGCCCTTTCCTCTCCCCCCCTAATTCTTGTAAGTAATCTACCAAACAACAACAACAACAACAACAAAATGGCACTTTGTTTGCTAGGACAAAAGCAAGACATACTATATTTTAAAGTTATAAACTTGAAATTAAAAAAGCAAAAATTTAAGAGGGAGTATAGCTCAAAGCTAGAGCACTGGACTGCAGATCAAGAAAGCAAAAAAAATTTTTTTTAATTATTTTATCTTTTATAAATAATTTTTATATCTAATTGACTTAGCACTGATCCTCCTGCTTACGCAAAACTAGTAACCCACTGAAAATATAATGTAACTGCAGAATGCCCTAGCCATCAACATAAAGTGTAATTAATATTGGGGATGATGAATCGTTAAACTAAAAGTTTAGATTAAATTATATGTAAAATTGTACCACTGAGTGATCTACTAATTTTTATTTTAATTTAGATATATGATTTTCCTTTTGCATCAATAAATCAAATTTATAGCACTAGGCATCATGAATTTTGGTGTTCCAATTCTACATTTGACAATCAGTCTTCATTTCGGTTCGATTTTGTTCTTACACAACAAATCACTTTAAAAATTTATATATTAAAATCCAAGAGAAAAATACTGAAAACACAATATAATATTAATGTTTTGCTGAATATAGGCACTGAATTTTGCTCAGCTCTAACCAAAGCAGACCAAAAATTAGGAATTTTTCCCCCATTCTATATAATACACAGATGCTCCTTTTTAACTTTCAAAGGAGTTGCTTTCCAAGAAACCCATCATAAGTTGAAAATATTGTCAGTCAAAATACATTTAATACACCTAACCTACAGAACATCATAACTTAGCCTAGCCTAGCTTACACATGCTCAGAATACCTTACCTCAGCCTACGGGGGGCCAAGTCATCTAATGAAAAGCCTATTTATAACAAAGCATTGAATGTCTTATGTAATTTACTGAATACTGTACTGAAAGTGAAAAACAGAATGGTTGTATGGGTACTCAAAGTACGGTTTCTACTGAATGCCTACTGCTTTCTCACCACTGTAAAATCAAAAAACATAAGTCCAACCAGCATTAAGGAGTCAGGGACTATCTGTACTCAGCTAGCACCTGACGTTATTACTGTTGAGAGCCATTTTACAGAATTTTGATCAATGTTATCAGCTCCTTTCTCTTTCCACACTATCTATATTTTTCTAGATAGCATTAATATTTTCCAGGGAATTTTTAAAGATTTCCACACAGCCAATATTAACATTTACATATGGAACATACATTATTGAGGTATCTGCCTTTTCATTTTTAAAGGCTTTTTTTTTTTTTATTGTAAGCATGTCATATTGCTAATGAATTAGAGAAAATATTTTCCTGTCCCAATGTCTGGAAAATAATAAATTGTCAGATAATATAATCGATTTAAAATCTGAATTTTAACACTTGCTAAAATCCATTATACAAGTTACATTAATGAACATTGCATTTCTTAGTTTCTCCATTAATATTTTCAGAATTATGTTTGTCTACCTCACATGAATATTATAAGAAATAATTATATTTGTAAAAAATCTTATGAACCACAGATGGAAAGCATTACATATGCAGAGTACTATCTTGGTGATGCTGTTAAACCAAATAAAAAGTGTGTTCCTTTATTATCAGGGAGAAAACAAGTACTACCTACTTCCCAGCTTGTTTCCTTTAATCTCTCATATGTGCAATTAAACATTAAAACTTCATGCTTAAGAAACAAATTTCACTGCCACTAAAGTAATAGTTATTTCCAAAATATATAAACCTATACTCTAGTGTTATTAAAATCGCAACACGAATAACATCTTCAGATTATATCATTTTTTATTGGGAAAAAAAGGCAGTCGTTACTAAACATAAATAATCACAGTTCTGGCTGCAGTTCAAGGTGTAAGCACTTCCCTCTGCTGTCTCAGCAATTCTCCTGATGTCAAAGACACATTAAAATAAATGGGAACCATATGGCTCCTCAGCAGAATACTCGCGCTCTTACAACCAAGAGGGCAATGCAATTCATTACCACCACCGGAGAAATATTTTGGGGACATGGAATATCTCAGTGCAAAATAAAGCCGCATGAGGCATTCTGACACAATGACAGAAGGAAACATTTGCTATTCTTCAGCTCTACTAACCTGTTTTGCTGCGTTTTACATTTTCTCAATACCACCATGAGCCTCTCCTTTTACAAGGATTAAACAGCATTTTCCACCTGCTCAGTGACTTCCCAAGCAGTATTTCATCTGGTCCAACAATGCGACCCTGTCAAGCCTAATACATCATGATAATCCAGGTCAGAACATCACTTAAAAACAACAATAAAGAAACAAAACAAAACAAATCCTCAACAGCAACAAGAGCAACAAAAAAATTCTAAAATATCTTGGAAATTATTCTGGAGAGCAAGACTGGGCCCAAAATCACACACATGAACTTTTAACTTTTCTAGGAAGGATGAAATCTTGATGCATGCTTATAAAAAAGAAGAAATGCCATTAAATCTAAAAAAGCCTTTACTATACTTATCCTGAATAAAAATCTAAGTCATTAAAAAACAAAGGAGGAATTTAATCTACTCTGTTTTACTGAATCCATATGTCTGAAATTCTACATTTAAAATAAAGGTCCAGGCTGGGTGCAATGGCTCACGCCTGTTATCCCAGCACTTTGGGAGGCCAGTGCAGGTGAATCACTTGAGTTCACGAGTTTGAGACCAGCCTGGGCAATATGGTGAAACCCTGTCTCTACAAAAAAAAAAAAAAAAAAAAAAAAAAATTAGCTGGGTGTGGTGACACATGCCTGCAGTCACAGCTACTCTGAAGGCTGAGGCAGAAAAATCACTTGAGGCTGGGAGACAGAGGTTGCAGTGAGCAGAGATCTTGCCATTGCACTCCAGCCTAGGTGAAAGGTGTAAAACCTTGTCTCAAAAATAAATCAACAAATAAAATGGAGATACAGGGCTACAGAATTAGAATTAAAGCAGAGGTCATAAGGGCAGCTAGGAGAGGGACAATTGGGTTTACTTGGGTATCCTCTGTTAGCTGGCTGTCGGTGAGTTATTTGGGAGGGTTGCAAATATCAAAAACAAAGGGAAAATTTTACTATAACTATGATTTTTCTGTAAATAGATCACATTTTAAAATTGGGCATGCACTTCAAGTTTTCTTAATCTTCTCAGTATCTGCTACAGTCTGAATGTTTGTTTATGTTCTTCCAAAATTTATATGTTGAAATTCTAACCTCCAAGGTGATGGTATCAGGTAGTGGAGCATTTGGGAGGTTGTTAGGTTTTTGGGGTGGCACTCTCATGAATGGGATTAGTGCCCTTTTTATTTATTTATTTATTTTTGATTTTTTTGAGACACAGTCTCACTCTGTCACCCAGGCTGGAGTGCAGTGGCACAATCTCAGCTCACTGCAGCCTCCACTTCCCAGGTTCAAGCAATTATCAGCCTCAGCCTTCCAAGAAGCTGGGATTACAGGTGCATGCCACCACACCCAGCTAATTCTTATACTTTTAGTAGAGACGGGGTTTCACCACGTTGACCAGGCTGTTCTTGAACTCCTGGTCTCAAGTGATTCACCTGCCTCGGCCTCTCAAAGTGCTGTAATTACAGGCGTGAGCCACTGTGCCTGGCCTTAGTGCCCTTTTTATAAAGAGACCCCAGAGAGACTGTGACCCGTTCAACCACATGAGGACACAGCAAGGACGTGCCATCTATGAGAAAGTGGACCCTTACCAGACACCAGATCTATTGGTGCCCTTGAACTTGGATTTTCCAGCCTCTAGAACTATGAGAAATAAACTGCTGTTTATAAGTTACCCATTTTATGGTATTTTGTTACAGCAGCAAAAATGGACTAAGTCAATGTCTAACAGTTTTCAAAACTATGGATAAAATAATTATGTGAGCACAATGTCTGGCATAGAATTATCACTCAATATGTACTAGAAAAATAAAATCGAGACTCAGCTTAAATGTCACCACCAGGAAGCCTTCCACAGAGTCCCTAGGATGAAGTAACTGTTCTTTCTACACATTTCCAAAGCATGCTTGCTTCGATACTGATAATAAAAATGTGAGTGTGTGTGTGTCTCTCTCCTCTACTCAGGTCTTGGGTTGCAAGGATTATGTCTTACTATGGAATCCTCAGGGTACAGCACACTGCTGGGCACTAAAATTCACTTGATACATGTTTGTTTAAACTAAATGAATGAATAATTAAACAATGGGCTAAATAAGTAAGCATTTATATTTCCTAAATATATTTTCTTTAATTCTGAATGATAAGATGACATTCAAGAGTTTTCCCCTGAAGCCTCATGCTCAACATGTCTTTCTTCTTCAATAATTTCTTCTTCAATAATTTCTAGTCACTTTACCTGTTTTCCTGGAGTATTTTTCAAAGCAAAAAATATGTATTGAAGCAAAGGTACACGACTTTCATGGCTTGAGGGTACACATAACTTTTGCATTAGAAACCATTTGAAATATGCTATATTTTACACATCAGAAGATCTAACATGACAAACTAACCCTGGCTCCATAATCTCTAAAAAATCCAACGATAATGAGTTTGTAAACTCATCTCTAAAACGCAAGTAGCTGGTGGGGAAGAGTTACCTGAATATTATAAATGATTTTGAAAGAGAAATCCTGCTGATAATGTATCGCTAATTGGTATTGACCTCTAGCAAAAACACATGACTGAAGTTCCTGCCATTAGCAGTCCATTAGTGATGGTTTTACAAAATGATTCTGCCTCTTAGTACTTAAATTGTCATCTGTGCCTTAAAGGAGTGACTGTCCTGTAAAAAAATCATATTGCTTAAGATTTATTAATTTCCTGTGAAATTTTATAATACACAGGCATGTGTTCTAAGACAGATAATTTAGTTTCGTAGCGGTAATGGTGATGAGACCTAAGTAGAAGGCCTAGTTGATGAGATCATGAGAGAAGGAGCAGAAATAAGTAAGGACGATTTCAAATTTTATAAAAATATGAAATCATGATAGAACTGAAACATTATGGTCTAGAATATAGGTTGAATGAGGGCAGGGTTTTGGCATGTCTGCGACTGATTTTACCCTAATTTTTTAAAGTCATTTTATTAATGTTCACAGATGGTGGCAAAAGACATGAGACTCCAGGGCCAAAAATAAAGAACCATATTACTTACAGCCCAGGAAGCAACAAGAGCATCATGTTTCTGTTGGTACTCCTTGATCCCCAAATTCTACAGGGGCAATGTGGAGGGGCCAAACAGATGCTATGCACACAGTGGGTTTGTATTGCACCAAAGGCTCAAAAGCTTGGTAACCTACTGGTTTTTAGCAAGCTGTAAGCAAGACTGTTCTTTGTCCCAGAGGAAGACCTTTCCTCATCCCTCAAGCTTGCTTGCTACAAACACAACATTGAGAAATGGTCCAAGTAAGGACAAGTCAGGGCAGTGCATTCTTATTATCCTCAGAAAGATGTAGAAGAGTGCAAAACACATGGGGGAATGTTTTCCAACAGGGTTTTGATTTATTTTTTCATTCACAGATTCCAAGCAGCTGGCCTACAGTAGTCATTCAATACACATGTGTTAAATGCATGAGTGGGGTTTATAGGTTAAAATTTTGTAATTTAGCTCATATTGCATCATCTAGCAGTTTTATGTTGCTAAAGAATACTCTAAAATACCCATGGGAGAATAGAATCACTCTATAATCTTCTCTCTCTCTCTCTCTCTCTCTTTCTCCCGTCTCTTTTTCCTGCATGTAGCTCCAACCATCTTTACCGAAGTTTCTAAATGATAGAATACAGCACAGAGCAAATTTGAAAAATATGGTCATAAAGAATATGCAAGCTGGGCACGGTGGCTCACGTCTGTAATCCCAGCACTTTGGGAGGCTGAGATGGGCGGATCACCTGAGGTTAGCAGTTCAAGACCAGCCTGGCCAGCATGGCAAAACCCCATCTCTACTAAAAATACAAAATTAGCTGGGCATGGCAGTACATGCCTGTAATCCCAGCTACTTGGGAGGCTGAGGCAGGAGAATCGCTCGAACCCAGGAGGTAGAGGTTGCGGTGAGCTGAGATCATGTCATTACACTCCCGCCTAGGCAACAAAGAGCAAGACTAAATCTTAAAAAAAAGAAAAAAATGCATAATCATTTTTAGATTTCCCAGAAATTTTATCAATGCCACTTCTCTTACTAAACACTGCAATTCTTGCAAAACAATAATCTCACAAGTAAATATGTCATAGCTATCATATAGTATGTGAAAGCAAAATTCAAATCACCTGAAGCAACAATCTTTTCCTGTGAGGAGTCTACAAACTGAAAGGTTTCCTAAGGAACGCTTAATGAAAGTGTTTTCATTCCTGTGAAATATATTTTTCCTCTAGGTCTCCTCAGAGCTCACAGATACTTCCCTTTGCAAGCATCTTGCCAGAGGAGAGAATCAGTATAAAGCTCTTTGGAATCATTTTGGCAGCCCCAAAGAGCAGTATTAGCTACAGCTCTGCTTTCACTTCTACATGCTGCATAGGGCAATGCATACATTATACTGTATGTGTGTGTGTGTATTCTCAGGTACAACCGGATGCATAGAAACATCCCAAAGAGTCTATTTTTGTCTTTTATCTGTGCTACTCTTATGACATATGGGCTATTTGTTATAAGAAATATTCTTTCCAAAGCCAAATGTAACCTCAGACTTGGACTGTAAAAAGGAAGGTATAAAGAGGTTTGTTTCCCCTGTACATTTTAGGAGTTTATATTTCCTTGGATAGGAGCAGAACAATGCTTATACTGCATTTTATAAAAGCAGGATACAACCTCTTTTATCTTTAAAGAGCACTTCTCAAAAAATTTCCATGTTTCCTTTATCATCTGGAGCAAACTAAAATTCCAAGTCTTGGTTCTCAGTATTATCTACTGACCAGTTCCTCTCATCTCTGTCTCATGTACACAGGCTTCAATAACTCTAAATTTAATTTTTAAGTGATTTACATGAGGAAAATTTTCATCTCTGATCCCTGCCAGAGACCAATTCACTTCCCAAAGGGTCTCTTGGACTTTAGAGTTGGAAAAAAGGAAAAAGTGAGAAGCAGAATTCTTTTAAGGTAGACTTGCCTGCTGTGGTTCCCAGACTCCTGACCTTTGATTAAGGATTCAGTAAGGATAACACAGGATATTTTTTGAGTATGTGAATAATCCTGGGAGAGTTAAAGGACTATTACTCTTCCCAGATGATAATGAATTTAATTACTTTCCTTCAACAGAAGAAGTTACCCTTTTGTCTTTAGTAAGTCTTTGGAATTGAGAAAGACTGGAGGAGGCGAGAGATAGCTTTGAGTAAAGAACTCTTCAGGGATGGGAGGTCTAAGCACTGACAACGCAGGGGTGCCCCAGGGCAGCTCAAGGGTATTAGAGAAAGGTAAACTAGAACTGGTGAACCATTGTTGTGGTCTGGTTTAAAATTGCACACAATCTATTACTACAGCAGTAGGTTTCCATTATTTATACATAAAACAAAGATATTGGTATGCATGTTTAAACATTTTAATAATAGAGGTGTGTGACCACAAAAGTTTGGAAACCTACTAGAACACAAGAGATGGAACTATGTAAAAGATAAATGGATTATTTTCAAATGTTGCTTCTATTAGTGGTGCTTTATTTGTATGCTTACCATGTGTCAAGGACCTTTCTTATTGCTTTATAGGTATGAATTCATTGAATCCTCACAGCAGCATGATCATAGTTTAGATAGGTAAAACTATACCAATTTTATAAATGAAACTGTGGTCCAGCGAGGTGAAGTAATTTACCAAAACCTTACAGCTGGTAACACAGAAGCCTGATTTGAATGCAGACAGTGTCAAGCTCAAGCTCAAGCTGTTAATCTTGACACTGTATTGCCTTCCTTTATTAGTTCTGGAATGGTCTCATACTCTTTCTTCTTCCTTGTTATATCCTATGAACTGCTGCTCCCAGGATCCAAACTCTAGAATTAGGCAATAATAATCTAGCTACATTATTTAGAAAACGGGTAGAGAAAGCTACCTGCATCTCAGAAGCTGCTAGAAGCAGCGTAAGTAGTAAACCCCTGTAAGCCTCTGCAGTACCAGACTGCTAGTGGCCCAAAGCTATCAATCCTAATGATGCAGGCTTTGGAGTGAAACATACCAGTAGGTTCATTGCCACCTGAGGTCAGCTATTGCATCAATTCCTTATCTGGAATCTCCTAGGGCAGTGATGAAGTAATGGCATAAACATGAACTGTGGACAAAAAGCACTTAGTTCATATCCTGCTCTGTCATTTACTTGCTGGGTGACCTAGGACAAATTAATCTTTCTGTCTCAGTCACCTTATGTATAAATGGTTTTAATAATAATACTTACCACACAGTGCTGTTATGAGGATTAAATAAATATTTGTAACACATTAAACAAAGTTTGGCACATAGTAAGTACTATATAAGTGTTTGTTAAATAAAAGTAAAGAAATCAATAAATCATTTATATGATTTGAATTCACATAAATCATTTATATGAAGCAGTAGAGTGCCTGACAGAGAATCAATATGTGTTAACCATTTACTGGAGGCAACTAGCCCCACATGATAAGGGCTTTACAATTAAAATGCTCTGTTCTGTACTTTAAATGTATAGCATTCTGGAATTTAAATGCTTTTTTTGGGATCTGATATTTGGTTTTGGCACATAAAGGTAATGGACACTGAATATCTCATATATTTCTGACAGATAATTGACAAATATATCAGGAATAATGCTAAGTCCTAGGGTCATCATTATGAATTAGAGACAAAAGGTATCTGTAAGAGACAGTCTAAGATGGATATTTTAATCTTGATTTTCTGAAGGAGGAACTAGAGGATCCAAGGGGCTCTCCTCCAAGGTCATAAGTCTGGAAAATGAGTCTCACATTCAACTCTGCCTGGCTTCACAGCAATGCCCTTTCCATTTCCCTGTCTGCTGCATCTTCTCAGGTGTCAAAATGCTGACTTTGTCATTCTCAGATTTGTCCTTTCTTTGCTGTTGGGTATGGCAACTCCTGTGTATATTTCAAAATCATGGAATTTAAAGGACACCTTTTGACGTGTTCCCTTTAAAATGAACAGATTTATACTTATCCATCCACTCATTAACTTCTTCACTCAGCCATATATGTAACCATGCACCTTGTGGCCAGATCACTAAGATATGAAGAAACAGTTGATTCTCATTATTCATAGACTCTGAATTTATTTGTAACTCCAAATCAATACACATTCCCGGAGCTTGCAGAACAGTGAAAAATTGAGTTGTCCCATGTGTAGGTTCCCAGTTGAAGCTGAACAAGGTGACTTTTGCCTTCCTATTTCAGCTCTCCTACTGTAAACAAGTGTCCTTCATACGGTGTTTAGTGCCACATTATTTGCATGTTTTGTGTTTTTTGTAGGTAATTTTGCTGTTTTAAAATGGTCCCAAGTACAAGTGCTGTCCACTATTCCTAAGTGCAAGAAAGTAGTGATGTGTCATGTAGAGAAAATACATGACAAGACATGCTTTTTTTCAGGCATAAGTTGCAGTGTTGTTGGTCATGAGTTTAATGTTAATCAATCAACAACATATATTTAATAAGGTGTCTTTAAACGGAAACAAACAAAACAAGATTATGTATTGATTGGTGGATGAAAATGTTATGACCAGAGGCTCACAGGTACTAGGAGCAACGACTCTGTATTTACTAAATCAGTCTTCCCTGAAACCTTATAGAGCATAACTATCATGAGTATTGAGAATCACCTGTACTTCTTCTGTCACAAGACATTTCCCAACAATTGATAAGCAAAGTTTATGAATACAAAGCTGACAAAAAATAAGTCAAATATTAAAAATATATTTAAGAAAGTGTTCAACTTCAGTGATCACAAAGAAATAAAAATCAAAATTACAAAATATAATTTTTTCTGTCTAGCAAAGAATGCAAAATTATACCAATTTTCAGTTGTGGCAAGAGTACACAGAGATAGGTACTTTTCTATACTACTGGTTGGCATATTAATGATTACAACATTTTCAGAGAGCAATTCCTCAATGTATAACAAGAACCTTAGAAAATCTTCATCTTTTAAAAAATAAAAAATAAATAGTTCTAAATATAGGAATCAGTATTAAGGCTATGATCAGAAATTTAGAAAATGATTTTTTTTTTTTTTGAGATGGAGTTTCACTCTTGTTGCCCAGGCTGGAGTGCAATGGCATGATCTCAGCTCACTGCAACCTCCGCCTCCTGGGTTCAAGCAATTCTCCTGTCTCAGCTTCCCGAGTAGCTGGGATTACAGGCATGTGCCACCGTACCCAGTTTATTTTGTATTTTTAGTAGAGATGGGGTTTCACCATGTTGGTCAGGCTGGTCTTGAAATCCTGATCTCCAGTGATCCACCTGCCTTGGCCTCCCAAAGTGCTGTGATTATAGGCATGAGCCACCACTCCCAGCCTAGAAAATGATTTATGTCAAAATGTGTTCGTCACTAAGTTAAATATAATAACGAAATGTTGACAAAACACCTAAATGCCTGACTTCATAGAAATGGTTGAGTAAAATGACTGTCTCTTGTGCTATATATATAGGGATATTTTTGTAGCCAACAAAATTAATAAGATTTTACAGATATTTTAATAACATTAGAAAATGTCTGATATAGTATTCAGTGAAAAAGGGGTATTAAAAAGGGTTTAACAATATGTAGCAACTATATAATAGTACATTTTAAAAAATACTGAGTTAATACAATGCAAATACTGGTTGTCTTAGAGTAATGAATCTGTATCTGTACACTTTTTTGAACTTTCCAACTTTCACACAATGAACATTCACAAAAAGTAGATTTACAAAGACTGTAAATTCTTCATTTGGTACATTAAGAAACACTTCTACTATAGTTTTCTGAATTGAAGACAATGAAATTGTTTAATGCATGCATGAAATGGCATTCCTATAAATGAGTCATCTTATACTCTGGTACTTATGACCATATGTTTTACATTTTCAAAACTCCATTAAGCATAAGCACTGGTATTTATTCACAGAGATCCATAAAGTATGTTACAGAGCAGAAACCACTCAATAATGGTCGTGAATGTGGCGCTCCTTTCCTGTCCCAATCACGACCAGCTGTGAGTACTAATACCACCTAATTCTGAGCCAATGATAATGAGTCTGAGAATACACTAATAGCTCCATCTCCATTAGTGATGCCAGGTATACAATTAATCTGTTTCCCCATCTCAGGGCATACTCACACCCACTGGGTAGTAGGGTTTCCACCAAATCTCTATATAAAGACCAGACAATTTAAGATGTAGCCTTATTCTTGCTTCTGGATTCACGTTCCATTTCCTTGTTAGAACTCAAGCTTTCCTAGTGACAGCCCTAGTCTTGTTAAGGTCTTTCCATCTGTTCAGAACATAGACTTGTTCCTTTAATTTCAAGCTATATTATGAGTTCCTGCTATAGCCTTGTTAAATCAACCTAGAATCATAGTTCTGTGACTCACCTGTTGCTTTGATCCAGCAATACCTTCTGCCATACTTTGTGCCATTCTATCAGAAATTTTAGCTAAAAACAAAAAACAAAAAAACAAAAAAAAACAAGCCAACCAAACGTACCTTGGATCAGAACTGAGTATGCCATGACACATGTGATATTGTGAATAGGTCTGCTGGTTATATCTTCCATAGAGGTCAACCCTACTGCCCAGTGACTGCCCTCATTGCCAAGCCACCAGTCATAAACCAAATCTATGTGTTTTGCTCTAGCATTGTTAAAAAAAATTAGTAAATGAACTAATTAATGCTTAATACTCTAATTATTTAAAAAATTATAGTAGCATTAGCATGATGAAATTTTAGAATGGATGGAAACAATAATATTTTTGTTAGAATTAAGTTTTGCTAGAATTAAAATATGCATATGGCTTACATATACAAATATTACATATGTATGTTTTTATAGTTACGCACCTACTTATGTTAAGTATATAAGATTAATTTGTTCATTTAGTTCTAGTGAAGCCAAAGTTAGACAAGGCGATAATGATTACTTGTCCTCTCTTGAATGTTGATGCTATGGGTTATGAGAACTTCATGGGAGAGGATGGATCAGAAAAACACAAATATATCAATATTACTGGGAAAATACCTCAAGACACATGTCTTGATGGAGTTAGTACAGTTATCCTCATATACAGGCCTCTGAAAATATACAGATCATCTTCCTATGTTATTCACTCAAAAAGAATCTTATCTATAAACTCCTAAATTATCCATTCATTCATCCAATTATGCACACATGCATTCATATTTACTTATTCACTGAATAAATATATATTAAGCCCCTAGAATCCAGGCAATTTCTAAATAGCTTTTGTGTAAGTTACCAATCTGCTTACATATGAATGTGTCACTGGCCATAGTTAATAAGAGCAAGAAAGGTCATTTGAGCCAATGGAAGGCACTGTTTCTCTTAACATTAATAGGAATACTATTAAAACAGTAGCATGCATTTACATAAGTTGAAGAAACTGGGTTATAACAATAAACAGGTTTCTTTACCCTTGGGTGTATTTCTTACTCCCCATGGTGTGTTTGGATATGTGAGCTTTGAAGCAGAAGCTGGTGGGGAGGTGAAGGGCTCTGCATCATGGTGGGAGGTGACTCTACAATTCTCAGGAGGAACAACTGGGGAGGGAAAGAGATAATGGGTATAGAGCAAGGAAGGGTAGAACCAAAGAGATGGAGGGAAAGTTGCATGTTTGTTATGCAGTGACTACCTCTAACTCTCAAATAGATGCTTAATCCTATAGAATTGTGTAGTGCTGGCCCACAAGCCTGGTGAGCTGTACTGGCCCATGACTAAAGCATCTATAAGCTTACTGCCCCTCTAACACAAAGACTAAACAAGTCTAGACTGGTTTTACCATCAGGTAGGATACCGCCTTTAGACAAGGCAATATTATATCATATGAAAACAATATAATAAATAAAATAGGGTATCAACATTTCTATTTGTCTGGTGTGCATAAACATCCTATGATACCATGTAAGAACACAAATAATCCTGTTTCTGTCTCACTTGCCCTCTCCCAATGCTAACCTCTTTATTAAAGCACCTGATTAGCCCACAGACTGTAGTCTCAAATGTACCTCTGGGAATGAGGGTAAGGGTTTCCAATGACTGTGGAATTTAAAGTTTTCCTTTAAAGCTCCTTCTTTTCCCAGGAGTAAAATGGAGGCAGGCTTTTGTCATCAAAAAGAACCAAATTGTCCTATGTGGTGTTGAGGTACACTTTTTATAAATATACAGAGAAAAGAATGAGTTTTGTCTAGGTTCTGCCCACTTGTCTCCACTATGATCTCAGTCAGCTTTTCAAACAGAAAATAAGAGGCTGCCCTCACGGGCACCCCAGAGGCCCAGCCTGGCTGCCCACTTTGGCAATTCTCCCACTCATCAGATCTGCTGCTGCAGGGCTGCTCAGTGTGTACAGCAATTCACAGAGGGAGAGCAATCAGCTCCCTCAGCGGAGAACACTAAGCCAGGAGCTCCAGGCTGGCTCCTCCCCAGCTGCAGTGTAAGTCTGGGAACACTCTCCTCAGGACTGCACTGGCTGGATTCAATAGCCTGCTGGGCCTAGAATGCATCAGGGACTGTTAGCACTCTGGGGAAATACCAAAGTGAACAACACATGCTCCTTTCTGGACGAGATAACAATAAAGTAAGGCACACAGATGCACATCAAATAGCAAGGCAACCATACCAGTGTGAGAATGACTTTCCTCTGCAGGATGTATTAGAGTACTTTTTAGACACTAGAGTGTAATTGTTATCACCTCCAGGTAGGCTTCTTCACCAGGTTGTGAGCAAGGAACATGCTTCACTGGTCTTTAAATTCTCAGCACCTAGCACAGGGCCTAGGTACTTCCTAAAGTAATCCAGATCTCTATTCATATCCCTTTCTCTAAGATCCTTTCCTTAACTTCTCTGTTTGAGCTATTTCCTCATCCATCTTCTTTATTTTCTTTCTCTGTTTTATTTTTGTTGAGTCTGTATCATTACTTGATGTTAGGCATACGTCTGTTTCTTATCCATCTTGGCCACCAGAATGGAACCTTTGTAAGAACAGGGCCCTTGTCAGTCTTACTTACCACTGTATGCTGTGTTCCTAGAATACTTCCTGGCAGACAGAATAGGTGCTCAATATGTGTTTTGTTTTTTTATTTGTTTGTTTTTCTTTTTTTTTTTTTTTGAGACGGAGTCTCGCTCTGTCGCCCAGGCTGGAGTGCAGTGGCCGGTTCTCAGCTCACTGCAAGCTCCGCCTCCCGGGTTTACGCCATTCTCCTGCCTCAGCCTCCGAGTAGCTGGGACTACAGGCGCCCGCCACCTCGCCCGGCTAGTTTTTTGTATTTTTTAGTAGAGACGGGGTTTCACCGTGTTAGCCAGGATGGTCTCGATCTCCCGACCTCGTGATCCGCCCGTCTCGGCCTCCCAAAGTGCTGGGATTTATTTATTTTTCAAATAATGTTTTTCTGTGTGTGTGGTCCTTTTTTTTTTGACAGGATCTCATTCCCATTGCCCAGGCTGGAGTGCAGTGGTGTGATCTCAGCTCACTGCAGCCTTGACTTCCCAGGTTCAGGTGATTCTCCCATCTCAGCCTCCCAAGTACCTAGGATTACAGGCACACATCACCATGCCTGGCTAATTTTTTTGTATTTTTAGTAGAGACAGGGTTTTGCCATGTTACTCAGGCTGGTCTCGAACTCCTGGGCTCAAGAGATCTGCCTGTCTCGGCCTCCCAAAGTGTTGGGATTACAAGTGTGAGCCACGGGGCCGGACCTCAAATAATATTTTATAATGATAGTCTATGAATAAATATTTGTAGAATAAATGAATTGGTTTAATAGTGTAACAGACATAAGGAGTGTTATGAAAACCCAATGAAGATATTAATTTTGACTACTGAAAGATCATGAGAGGCTTTGTGGAGCAGGGCCTTGGAAGTGTGGATGGGATTTCAACAGTTCAGGAAAGTATCCAGAGGTTGTAAGGGGAAGAACACATTCAGGGAGCCACAAATAGTGAATGATTGCAGGGGAGTTTCTGTCTATACTTTAGTAACTAGTTATATTTAACAGATATTTATGGAGCAACTACTATGTGCCAGGTATTGCTCTCAGCAAGGAGGAAATGAACAAAGCAATAAGAGGCAGCCTTAGTATTCAACATGTAATAGCTGAATAGGCTAGCATGGTTTCAAGCTTAAATCTTAGGATCAGGAGACTGGATTTTGTTCTGTGCTCAGTGGGGAGTCTTGGAAAGCTCGTGAGCTGGGAGATTGAAGTTCTTATGTGGAAAACAAAGAAAGGCATTAGAATGCTGAACAAAGCAAGATGAAAGAAGCTACGATTTTCAGAAGAACTTGCTTTCTTTTTGTAATTAAAGCATACCTAAATATTTTCCACACTGGTTCATAAGAAATCCTAGAAAAATAACAAAATCAAATATTATCGATGCCAGAATTTGAGACTTCACAATAGGCCATTACTTTCCTTCTTAAAGACAGAGACTATAAATCCTAGGACTTTAGTGGTCCTTATGCCAACATAGTTATAGGTGATTTAAGTGATAGAAAGAAACAATAAAAGACAATCTTGGCTGCCTTCCTTTTAGTAATAACATTACGTTATTAAGTCCTTTGGAACAGGGCATCACTAGATTTAAATCTCTTAAATTGGTATTTTCAGGTAACAACTGGAATGAATGTTTTAAGAGATATTAAACAAGCTTAACTGCACAATCAGTGTATAGTTCACTTACGTGGTTTTTTTGCTAAGTTTAACGTGACAGAAATACTGCATTTGCATAAAGTATGACATGAGAAAATGTTCAAATATTATAGAATATACCAAAAGAAGGTAAGGAAGACAATATTTTTCACATGCCTACCACAGTGCTAAGGGTTTTTCAGGCTTTATTCATTTCTGGAACAGCCTTAGAAATGATATAATGAATTTCTACTTTGCAGATAGGAAATGAAAATTGATAGCTGGTGAGTCATGTAGCCCATGTTGTTTCAACTCAACTTGATAATGCAAAGTTCTGATAAAATAAAGACGAAATAAAGACATGGTTGAATCATGGGGCATATGCCATAATTATTTAAATGTCTCATAAAGAAATACTCATTTAAGTCCCTTTTTATGAATCAAAATAAAGTATTCTTATGGTGACTCTATTTGAACATAAGATGGTTAGATTTGTTGATTTTTAGGTTTAGGTTTTAAAAATGTAACTGTAAAGCTCTAAAGTTCCATTGCAGGGATAGAACATTCATGGGGAGAGCGAACAACATTCGGTTTCCTTATTTTTGTTTTTTTTTTTTAAAGAGACAGGGTCTTGCTCTGTCACTCAGACTAGAGTACGAGGCTGCGATTATAGCTCACTGCAACTTCAAACTCCTGGGCTCAAGCAATTCTCCCGTCTCACCCTCTCAAGTAGACGGGACCACAGACACATGCTAATTTTTAAATTTTCTATAGAGACAGTGTCTTGCTATGTTGCCCAGGTTGGTCTCGAACTCCTAGCCTCAAGCAATCCTCTGGCCTCAGCCTCCCAAAGTGGTAGGATTACAGATGTGAGCTACCATGCCTGGAACTTCACTTTATTTTCCTAATAGAATTGCAGCCTTTTGACATTGATAAAAGAATAAAAAGAACATGTTCACACTAAATTCAGAATTAACACCTAGCTATATTCTCATAAAATGTTTAATACTTTTCTATTATTTTTAGTGTGACAACAGTCATATTTTGTTATCATTTCTAGGCCTGGCCATGCAGCACAGAAATTGTAAAAATTCTACAAGCAAGTCTTGAATCAGCTGATACTCTAAATATTAATAGTATTTAAACCCATCCCTTTGAAACATGTTCACCCATATTTGATTGCTAGATATTAATCTTTTCTTTAAAGGGCCAGATATTAACCATTTGGCTTTGTGAGCCATTCAGTCTCTTGAAACTAGTCAACTCTGCCATTACAGTGCAAAAGCAGCCGCAGACAATAGGTAGATGAATGAGAGTAGTTGTTTTCCAACAAAACTGTATTTATAACAACTGGTGAAAGAGTGGGTTTGGCTGCAACGCTGTAGTTTGCTAACTTCTGATTTATAGAACAGGTATGGCTATAAAAATGTAATTTAAGCATAGTGACATGTTCTGATTGTTTACTTACTGATCTGTGTAACTTATCTGTTTCCACTTCTGCCTCTTCTAATAGACTGAGGTCTTTTAAGGCATGGAGAAAATCATGCTTTTTCTTAATATCCATAGTACATTAAAGGCAGGAAAGCTGCTATAATGGCATCCATAAGAGCTTACAGAATATCAATGGAATAAATAAAATATATGTGTCAGTAAAATTAGATTTCCACAGAAGACAGGCAACTTGTACATTGGTCTTCCCACCAAAGTAAATAGCTCACTAGAGTGAGAATATAAAAACGCCTTCACTGGCACCACTCATCTCTGTTGAGGACACTCATGGCCTGCACATCAAGCTGCCCCCCTTAATTTACAGGCAGAGCCAATTTCCTGCACCCACACATACACATACACATTGTTTCTAGCCCCTAGTCAATTGCCTGAAGTCATAGTCACAGGGAGCCGAAATTCTGAATGTGTATAATGCATGGCATAACTGCTGTTTACGAAGAACAAGTCATTTATTTTATCATTGAAACGTAAAACCCTCTAATATACCTCCTCAGAAGTTATCTGGCTCAGAATATTGCAATAGTAAGGCAATCATGATTAAGTTATAACGTTTTATAATGTTTAGTGCAGGTAATAAATCTTTTATTTTGAGCATAATGAAAAAGCTCTACAAATAATTAGAAACCTTGGCCCTAATAAGAAAATGTTAACAAATAATTAGCCTCCCTGGGGTATTCATTCACATGTCTCTGTATGTCTCTTAGTAGGCTTTTAATAAATGTTTGTTAAATAAATGAAGGCAATAGACTTTTGCTACACTAACTCTGAATAATCAAAGAGCTAACTTTGAACATGTCAAATATCATCAATTGTATTATATAAGAAATACAATAATTTCTGATAAAATTCCCACTAGAGGGTGGCTGTACAAGGACAGTGTTCCTAAAATGATGCTGAAATTAACTGTAAGAGATATATCCATGTATGGAGTAAATGTAAAATGATCACTTTGTCTTTCATTTGATAACTGGGAGACAGAGAGATACTGAAAGCAGTTCTGGAGAGGATCCTGGAGACCCAGGCTGGAGAAGTTGTTGCTGTCCAGCTGAAGGAACAAAGACCCATGGCAGCTGTCATGGGTCCCGACAAGGCGTCAACCACTCACTGCAGCTAATGCCACGGGGAAGTCGGGAGATAGCAAACAGGAAAACATATGGTGGATTTCAAAGTGATCAAAGAGAAGGCATTATAAATGGGTAGCACCACAGGAAAAGAGGGAAAGGCAATAAATCAGAGGGAATAAACAAAATCTTGAAGGAAAAGGAGTCAGTCTTAGGTATACAATAAATAAAAATGGCAATTCTAAATGCTATCTTAGTAGAAAACGAAAAGACCAATTCAAAATACACATACACACTTTTAGGATTAATGCATTGTTTCCTGAGAACACCAGAATTTAATTTTTCAGGCAGAAAAGGAGACAAAAAAGGAGCTTTTTTACGTCTTCAAAAATCAAAGAATAGACAGCCTTGGATGATGCACCCTAGGTCTTATTTTAGTCTACATACAGATAGGATGATTAAGCTTTTGTACAGTCTGTTGAGAGTCTTTGAAAGAAAGCTTGTTTTAAACAATCAAATTCACCTGAGTACAAAAGAAAATACTGCAACCTTTCTTTTAAGTGGTTAGAAGTGAACCACAGGAAATCAGCTTGGGGTCCTCTAGATCTGAGAGAAGGAATGGCTTGCGGAATGCACCAGGCAGGGCAGCCAGAAATAAAAGGGGAATCAATGAAAGGTAGAGTGCAAAATGAAGATAAATAAAGATGAAAACTTTTAAAGGAAAAAAAAAAGGCGGGGAGATCAAATAGGATTAATGCTGGGCCACCACTTCGGATTTTCACAGTTTACTGATGGTTCTGGGGTTTAACATTTACTAATTTGATTTCTGAATCAAACATATCGAGATATCTTCATTTCTCAGTTGGTAGAATATTTCATGAATGATCCTGGAGGGAGAATATTTCACTCTGCCTCTGATTTAGGTCTCTCTTCTGATCCAATGAGTAACCAAATGACCTGGGACAAGTCGCATACCTGTGATGCCTCAGCTGCCTCACAGAAAAAAAAAAAAAAAAAAAAAAAGGCATCATAACTGTACTCCTGGATTCATAGCATTTTGGAGAAAAACCACGGCAGCTTTACCTCCATGAATGAGATGCACAAACAGGAGCATAAGAAAGCAAAGCTACTCCGAGTGACGTGGTTATAGGAGAGTTCCAGGGCTGCAGAATCTGCTGTTGTTGAATATTATATAATGAGGCAGAAAGAGGCAAACACTGAGGATGCACTCTTGTCCTCTATCTGTACCCAGAACCTGAAGCAGGAACGAGGGAGTAATGTCAGGAAAACAACTTGGTGGGAGCCTGCGGAAGTGGAGCACAGACTATTTCCCTTGAGCAGGGTGACTTTCAGAAATTACCTATGAAAATGTTCTCAAACTTGGTGTCAGAATTACCAGCAGCAGTCATATGCTGGAAAATGTTTAACACATGGCTCTTACCCTGATTTGTAGTGTTTGTCAATCTCCACAGTGTAACTATTGCCACTGTAACCAATTTTTCTTCCACAGATTTAAGGAGGAGATAAAGAGCCTGCACTACCTGGTTCCAAAATTCTACCACCTGAAGGACTTGTTTAAAAGCACAGATTTTTAGGCCCCATTCTTAGTGTTTCTTTTTCTTTCCTTGAACTTTTTAAAATAGAGATGGGATCTCACTATGTTGCCCAGGCTGGTCTGAAACTCCTGGGCTCAAGTGATCCTTGGCCTTGGCCTCCCAAAAGCTGGGATTACAGGCGTGAGCCACTGTGCCCAGCCCCCTCATCCCTAGTGTTTCTGATTTGGTGGTTCCCACAGGATACTGATTCTTTTTTTTTTTGGAGACAGAGTTTTGCTCTCGTTGCCCAGGCTGGAGTGCGATGGCGCGATCTCGGCTCACTGCAACCTCCCCCTACCAGGTTCAAGCGATTCTCCTGCTTCAGCCTCCAGAGTAGCTGGGATTACAGGCACCCACCACCATGCCCAGCTAATTTTTGTATTTTTAGTAGAGATGGGGTTTCACCACGTCGGTCAGGCTGGTCTTGAACTCCTGACCTCAGGTGATTCGCCCCCCCCCCCCCCGGCCTCCCAAAGTGCTGGGATTACAGGCACGAGCCACTGTGCCTGGCCAATACTGATGTTTTTTATTTCAGGTCTATACTTAGAGAACCGCTAGTCTATGAGGGAAAATGTTGGAGATAATAAGTACAGAAAGCAATTGAAAACCTGTGATACAGTGGTCTACAAAAGAAGACACAAGAAGTAGAAATGGGGGAAAAAGGCACAAAATGGTGTATCAGGAAAGAGTAGATCTAAAAGAAGACTATGTTTGTAGTAGGGGCTGGGGAATCTCTGGAGCCTATCCCTCAGGGTTCATTTGTAATAAGAACATACTAAACAAGAGTAAGCAATGAATTATAAGGTTTGAATATGATTTGGTAGAAAATCATGCCAGAGTAGGGCTGGTAGGATAATTCTGTGACAATTCCACTGGGTAGGCTGGGGTTAAAAACTACCCATTCTCTTCAGGAATTCAACAATGGCTTCAAGGGAATTTTTTGCTTGTTTTAGCAAACATTTTGAAGCATTGACAGCTCCAGTACAATTTACTGGGATATATATATAGTAGGGCAGTGGAGAGAAAACAAGTCTACTGAAGAATGGGTTCATGAGAGGGCTCTCCATTTACTGACTGTGTACTGTGGGAGGAATATGTGTAACATCTCTGAGCACAGTTCCTCATTCATGAATGAGAAAAACGCATGCCCTGACCATGTCTCTGCGTGGTGAAGAACAAATAAGGACATCTTTTCAACCATCGTTACTAGTGGTGGGGGGAGTCAATTGTCAAAGTAAGGTCATGTGACAAGAGGAAGACGTGTGACTCAGTGGACAGAGTTTTCTTTAGGTAGAAGTGAGTTATATCTAGTAGTGGAGGGCACCAGAAACATGGTTTGCATATGACTCATGCAATCAGTGCAATGTGAGGGGAGAAGAGTGGACTCAATGATGAGAGCGTATCAGCGCGTTCTTTTAAAGAGGCAGAAAAGGCTATGTCTAGCAGACTGCCACAAATCATTTCCCAGTAAAAGTAAGCTATGCCTACTTCAAGGGCCCAGAACAAAGAGAAAAGAACTCAGAAAAGCTGTCTGTGGCTATAATAGAAAGAGCAGTCAGTGCAAAAGAGCTTCCAGGGGAAATAGCAAAGGATTTCAGGTAATGGAAAGAAGAACAAAGCAAAGAAAAACAAACTATCTGGCAGAGACAATACAGAAATCAAGAAAATGGCAGGAAAATTACTGTGGCTGCTAAAAAGAGGAAATGAGTAGGCATGCTTCAGAGGTAAAGGTATTCTCAAGCCAGAGGGAGAAGAATATTGAGTGGAGACAACAAGCTTAGTTGCCTTCCACAGTAGTCAAATATTGAGTGGGAAAAGGGGATGCATTAAGAAACTCTAAGATAACCAACAGGGACCAAAGAGAATAGTCAAATGGGGAGTGAAGGAGTTCAAAGGCAGCCATGAAGAACGAACCTTCTCTAAAGTAAATAAAAGCACAAAGCCGGAATAAGCAACGTGTATCCCATGAGAAAGGAGTCCAGCAAGAAGGCTACAAGATGGTGGAGGAAGTTCAACTACAGAAAGGAAAAAGGATCTGTTCATTGGGTTCTTGAGAAAATGAGACGTCATTGAGGGTACGGAAAACCATAGGTAGGCGCATGGATATTTGTTGGTTTGGGCAGAATATAAGTAATTTTATCCTTACATTTAAAAGTATGGAAGAGTCAAGAGCCTTCACCTATGAGAAAGGCTGGTCCACAATGGGGTGAAGTCACTTGGCCACTGGGTACCAAGAGGAGAGGGCAGCAGCCATGAAAGGTGGCAGAACACGTGGTAGCAGCAACAGGAAGTCTGTACTGACCTGCTTGGAGAGTGTCAAAAGAAACTGCATGTTACAGCAATGAAGCAAAACAGTAAGCTTTTAGAAATGCTCTGTTCTCAAATATTTATCTCATGCTTTGGACAAGGAAATATGGCGTGTTAGCAATACTTTGAAGGGGGAAATAAGGTGTTTATGTACCTGCAGTACACCAATCCATATACACTGTAAGGATTAACTTATTATAAGCTGTTGAGTTAGTTATTAAATCCAGCCTTTGGACTTTTGTACTTGCCCTTTTGCCTGGAATATTCTTACCTTAGATACCCATCTGGCTCCTTCCCTTACTTGATTTGAGTCTCTGTTTAAGTTTAGTCTTACTGGAAAAGCCTTTTCTTACCCTCATTTCTTTCACTATCTCCTCTTTCTCTTTTCTTTTTCTTTCTCTCTTTCTTTTTTTGAGACAGAGTTTCACTCTTTTGCCCAGGCTGGAGTGAAGTGGAATGATCTCAGCTCACTGCAGTCTCCGTCCCCTGAATTCAAGCAATTCTCCTGCCTCAGCCTCCCAAGTAGCTGGGATTATAGGTGCCCACCACCATGCTTGGCTAATATTTGTATTTTTAGGAGAGACAGGGTTTCACCAAGTTGGCCAGGCCAGTCTTGAACTCCTGACCTCAGGCGATCCACCCACCTCCGCCTCCCAAAGTGCTAGGATTACAGGTGTGAGCCACTGTGCCCAGTTGTTTTTCTTTTCTTTTCTTTCTTTCTCTTTTTTTTTTTTTTTTTTTTGAGACAGAGTTCTGGAGTGCAGTGGCGTGATCTCGACTCACTGCAACCTCTGCCCCCTGAGTTCAAGTGATTCTCCTGCCTCAGCCTGCTGAGTAGCTGGGATTATAGGCGCCCACCACTGTGCCAGGCTAATTTTTGTATTTTTAGTAGAGACAGGGTTTCACCATGTTGGCCAGGATGGTCTTGATCTCCTGACCTCAGCCTCCCAAAGTGCTAGGATTACAGGTGTGAGCTACCATGACTAGCCTCCCATTTTTCGTTTCTTACTTTTTTTTTTTTTTTTTTGACAGAACCTCATTCTGTTGCTGAGGCTGGAGTGCAGTGACATGATCTCGGCTGATTGCAACCTCCGCCTCCCAGGTTCAAGCAATTCTCCTGTCTCAGCTTTCCAAGTAGCTGGGATTACAGGCACCTGCCACCATGCTCAGCTAATTTTTCTTTCTTTTCTTTTTTTTTAGAGATGGGGTTTTGCCATGTTGCCAGGCTGGTCTCAAACTCCTGACCTCAGATGATCCAACCACCTTGGACTCCCAAAATGCTGGGATTACAGGCATGAGCCACCGTGCCTGGCACTTTTTTTTTTAAAAGAGCACTTACAACTACACGATATGTATATTTGTTACCTGTCTCCTCACCCAAATGTTGGTTCTTTGAGAACCAGGTAGTGTCTGTCTTACTCCCTACCATATCCAATACCTAGAAGTATGCCAGGCACATAGGAAGTGCTCACTAAATTCTTATTGAATGAAAGAAATGGTCCCATTTTGCAGATGAGGAATTGTGCTCATTTAGTAACCTGTCTAGGACACAACCAAAATGACGGGAATCACGATTTGAAATGAGATCTCTTGGACTGTCAAGTTGTTTCAGTCGTTCTGCATGACTTCTTCAAAAACACAATGTGGCACATATATCTGAGGGGCAGTGTGACGTAGTTGCTGGCTTCACAGTCAGACTCGGACTCCAATCCTGGCTCAGCCACTATTTAGTTTCCCACTTTCCTCGGGCTTCTTACCCTCTCTCTGCCTGTTTCCTCTTGGTAAAATGAGAATACCCACCTCACTGGTTGTAGAGATGAACAATACGATGTGTGGCACCTAAGAGACTCCTCATGCATGCCAGCTGAGACTGCTGAAGCAAAAGAATAAATAAACGAAAGAGGTGATGGGAAGGAGAAGGAAATAGGGAGAGGCAGGGGAAGGAAGGGTGAGAACCCCAGTGTGCTTTGCTTTCTTCATGGACTGTAGGATGAAAAGAAGGCTTCTTAGTTAAGAGAAGAAAACACAGGCAGCTTTTGTGTAGAAGAGGGACCTCTCAGGGGAAATGTATGAGGCACCAGCATATAACAATGGACAAGAGCAGCTGGCCAGCAAGGGACTGTGTAGGTACCAGGTTACCTCAAAATGGATAAACCCACAGGATATTTGTAGTAATTTAAATCCCTGAAAGTGAGGAAATTGTGAGCTTACATCAAAGAAAAATAAAAAGAGTGACTTAAGAGAATGTTTCAGGAAGAAAAAAGGACTGGCCTGATGGAAGCCCTCTTTGGCGATTCTATAGAGCAGGCATGAAGCCTTTCTCCATTCCCTTCAGGGGGCCACATGTAACCAGGGTGGGGTGCATATATTCAGAATCTAAAATCTGAGTCTAGTTTACCTTTAGCTTCAGAATGCACATAAGAAAGCTTAAAATAAATAAAAAGATTAACATTATTTTATTAAAAAGTCCAAATTATATAAAATAAAGACTATTTTTCTTTCCTTCCCTTCTAAATTCTAGAATGCTCTCCCTGAACCTGCTTTACAGACGAGGATGAAAGAAGAAACAAGGTAATTAAGCAAGAGACAGTTCAAGGTGGCTAGGACTCTTTTGTTATTGGTTGTAGGAGTGAGAGGGATAAGAGAAAGCTTCAAAGACGAATGGAAAGATGAGGCTAATAGACTCCATGTGCTGCTATGACAAGAAAAGCCAGACAAGGAGATACTCCCTTTTGTGGAGAGAAGGAAATAGGCAACAGTTGCCTCCCTTGCAGTCTGCTCTAAAAGGGAAAGGAAGAGAGTTAGAAAAAGTAACAGTAGGAGACAAAAAGCCTAGACAACAGCTACCTATAAGTAGAATCCAAGTTTCAAAAGCAGGAATTCAGGAAGGAGGGAGAGTCCTCGGTGACTGTACACTGTCAAAATATCTTATGGCTATAGATGTTGCTGCCTAGGGTATTAAAAATTCAGTATGTAAATGCAGCACAAAAGCATGATTACACTGTTCCCTTAGTATCGACGGGGGGTTCGTTCTAGGATCCCCACTGTTACCAAAATCCATGAATGCTCAAGTTCCTGATATAAAATGGTGTAGTATTTGCATTGGACCTATGCACATCCTTCCATATATTTTATATCAGTAGTCCCCAACCTTTTTGGCACCAGGGACTGGTTTTGTGCAAGACAATTTTTCCACAGACTGGGGAGGGATGGTTTCAAGATGATTCAAGTGCATTACGTTATCATTAGATTCTCATAAGGAGCACGCAACCTAGATCCCATGCATGAGTGGTTCACACAGGATTTGTGTTCCTATGAGAATCTAATGCCCCCGCTGATCTGACAGGAGGCGTAGCTCAGGTGGTAATGCTTGCTCGCCTGCCTCTCATCTCTTGCTCTGCAGCTGGGTTCCTAACAGGCCATGGACAGATACCAGTCCACGGCCCAGGGGTTGGGTACCCCTGCTTTAAATCATCTCTAGATTACTTACAATACCTAATGCAATATAAATGAAAATAGTTGTTATATTGTATCCTTTTAAAAATTGTTAGGTTGTTATTTTTTTTTTTTTTAATGTTTTCAAACCAAGGCTGGTCGAATCTGTGGCTGCAGAACCCACAGATACAGGGAGCCTACTGCATGCCAAAAAGTCTAGGTATGAAGACGCCTCATACAGGTACAGTACAAATTCCTAAAAACATAGTGTCTGGGTTGGAGGAGAAGAAAGTGCTATGAGTAAGTATAGACTTTAATAGAGACTAGTAGCTCTTTCTCCAACCTCTTTATTTCTTCTCTAGTAATATAATTTTAAGCTAGTGAATTTTAAGCTAGTGATCCAGCCTTCCTTGCAGTTAAGTGGGATCCTGTGACTTACTTCTGACTAATGAGTATGAGTAAGAACAGTATATAGCAACTTTGGTTTTGTTTTTAAAGAAGTATCTTTTCTACCATTTCTTTCTTATCTCCTTCCCACTGGAGAAATGGGAACATGGTGGCAGGATCTGACATAGCCAACTTCAAACACAAGATAGAAACAGTGTTAAAGATGGTGGATCAACAAGATAGAAGAATCATGAGTTCTCAAACCCATTGAGCTTTCATAGTAGCAGTAGACTACTTAGGATTAGAGCTTTATGTGGAGAGAAATAAACTTCTATTTTGTTTAAGCTACGTAATATACTTAAACATAAACTATACAATGTAGCTAAAGCTATTATTATTTTGTTGCAGCAGTTAAACTAATACATAGACATCAAAAAAGGTACTTAAATGTAGGCTTCTCTTTAGTATATTATTTTCAGAAACACAAATGTTTTGATGTCTACAAAAATGTATAGATCAAGAATTAACCAATCAAAAGATTTATAAAGCCAAACGAAAAGTAGAAAGAATTGGCTGCCTAATAGCATGATGAACAATACATTTATGAAAGAAGGGAAATAGGCTGCTAGAATTAAAAATACTTACCTGTAAGGAAAAATAACGTTAAACATTCAAATTCAAAGGTACTCTTTTCAAAATGCCATGGTAATCTCAGAAGTTATTTTTTTAATGTGAAATATATGGCAGAAATAGAGTAAGATGCCTTTTAGAAAGGAGATGTTTCAAAATAGAATAAAGAGACCAGCTTGAAGAAAGCTCTGCCTGCCATTTGTGAGAGTAGGGAAATGTGTCAAATGATCTGAAGAAAATTCTCTAAGTGGTAAAGCTGAATGCTCTAAAGAACAAAATAAACATTCTCATCTGTAGAAACATTTAATAGCACACATAGGTAGAAATATCAAGTGGAAAATCAAAATAATAAGAGGTAAGGACTAAATAAGACCAAGGCAGTAGAGAAAGGGAGATAAAGCATGTTTGTAAGTTGTGTGTTGCAGGTATCAAGACTAAAATGTAACAGAAGTGTTTAAAATAAACCATTGTTTTCCTCCAATGGTACAAACTCAATCAAGAACAACAAAGACAAATAGAAAAGGATAATGATAACTTGAACTAAATTCTCTTTAATAAAACTATATTATTTTCTATAAAAACAAAACAAAATGGCTAAACATCCTCTTCTCTGTAAGACATTCCTGGTCCACACTCCTTTTAAAAAGTAATATTCTGCTTCTGTGCTGCTTCATGTACTTTTTATTGCTTCTGCTGACTCATTCTATGCTCCACTGGAATTTATGTCTCCTTTTCTCATCGGTGAAACTAGGAGTTCCTTGAGGGCCAGGCCATATTTTATTTCTTTGCTCCGTATCTCCCATTCTTAGCATATCAAATAGAAGAACACTTGAGGAAAATTGTGCCCGCTGGGAAGAAAGTGAGATGAAAAGCCAGAGTTGGCATCAATGGTATTTCAAAAACAAAAAAAACAAAAAAAAAAAAAACTGAAGGAGGCAAGCAGAACACAAATAATAATATTTTGGTAGGACGCCTGCGGAAAAAGCTGCCAAGAACAGCTGTGGTCAGACTGGACTCAATACAACGCCCGGGTCTACAATGGCCCACAACTGCTAACCAGGAACTATGATTTGTTTAGTTTGGATTCTGACTTTGAGCTTAAGATAAATCTTAATGTGATCATATATTTATGTTCTTTTACAATCAGGAAATAAGTTAATTTAAGAGAGGCCAGGTTACCTATGTGATGGTCATTTCTCTCCTAAAGTGTAATTTTGAAGAAAAGCAGCCTAGAGAAAGGTCAGTTAAATAATTAGTTATATATAAAGGATAAAACATAATGATAATATTATAATATATATGGAGAAAAATGTAATTCAGGGATGGAAAGGAAAACTTGAGGCCTCTTAATCCATAGGCAACACTGACATTTTGGTTGTAGTAAAGGAATTATAATGTAATATCCTACAGATAAACTCCTTCTATGAAAATATGTGTGGATTCACTGAACTGGGAGGCAACTGACAAATACCAAATGTAAGGTATCAGCCACTGCATTTATGGGCTACCAGTACTCATACGACCTACTATGGGCCTACATTATAGAATGTAATGGAAAATCAGCCACAAAATGAACACTTTTTGTTCTGTTGATTGAAACAAAGCAAGCTATTTGTAAATGACAGAGACATCTGTGAAATGCTAATAAATGCTGAATGGTCTACCTTACCAGCCCTGTTAGACATTTCCTCATTTCTAAGCAAATCATATTTTAGCATTTAGTGGCAATAGTTTTTCAATATGTTCAAGACTGAGGTTCCTTTTTAATATCAAAATTATTCCTCATATCATCTTTTAATTGGAAAAAGACATGGACAAAAGCCACTTTGAACCTGTAATTAAGCGGATATGTTTTATTTCATTATAAAATCAGTCGTATAGATTTTAAAAATATATACACTTAAACATATTATTTATTCACTTTCCAGGCAATGTTTGATCCTTTCTTCCTTTTTTTTTTTTTTTTCCCCACAGTGGATTATTAGATTTCTTGGATAATTTTTGGAAGGTTTATATGGCTATAAGCTCTGGCTATAACACATTGATCACAAAGAAAAACTGTGTAAAAATGTATCATGCTTATATGGTTTGTCTTGCAACAATTATGGAAAACCACGCAGCAATTTTAACTAGAAAACTGACTGTATTTCTACTTTTTAAAAATTTTGCAACTAAATATTTTTGCTTCTGTGATATATAAGTTCCCTTGGCCGGGCGCGGTGGCTCAAGCCTGTAATCCCAGCACTTTGGGAGGCCGAGACGGGCGGATCACGAGGTCAGGAGATCGAGACCATCCTGGCTAACACGGTGAAACCCCGTCTCTACTAAAAAAATACAAAAAATTAGCCGGGTGAGGTGGCGGGCGCCTGTAGTCCCAGCTACTCGGGAGGCTGAGGCAGGAGAATGGCCTAAACCCGGGAGGCGGAGCTTGCAGTGAGCTGAGATCGGCCACAGCACTCCAGCCTGGGCGACAGAGCGAGACTCCGTCTCAAAAAAAAAAAAAAAAAAAAAATAAGTTCCCTAGGAATAAGAGGAGAAATGCATGTTCTTGGGTGTCCACTTCAGATTTAGACCTTCATCTCAGAACTTTCCTTTTGTTCCAAGTCTTGCTCTTATTAAGAATATGTACCCCCAACCTGAGTAGCAAGTTTAACTTAATTAACTAGATGAATGGCTGCTCTAATAAATTTGAAAGAGCTCTTTCAACTTTTTATCCTTGGAATTTCAAGTTTAGAAATCTTAAAGATAAAAAGTCCTCTGACTTAGGTGGTTATATATTTAATTCATTATCTTTGTCAGACTGACTACTAGGGAAATGTACCAGGTTAAAACTTCCTTATATTAGCATATTTGTCAGTGGATAAATGCCAGGATATCAGACAAGAATTTGAGCCTCTAACTCTTCTCCTTTTCATAGTGTCTTCCATTTTGTGTGAGTGTGTGTGTGTAGAACTTTATACTTGAGTTTTTAAAAGACGTGTTCTCTCTAGAGATTTCTGTCACTTTCTTGACTTTGCCAGTTGCTGTGAGGTACAATAGGGGATGAAAAAATTCATAGGTGGCCCCCAACAAACTAACCCCTGAGAAGCACTGTTTGTTCCTTAGCCTCACCATGAATAAAATACTTTCTGGTAGCAAAAAGAGTCAATATGACTCCATAGTTGTAGTTTTCGGATTGTATGAATTTGAATCAAAAGGAGTTTAGGTTGGAAGATAAATATCCTGTAATTTTTAAATGTTACCAGTCAGTAAATGAAAAATTAGGACACAGAAGAAGAGATTTTCCTATATTAAATCCCTCACTTACTCTATCATCTTCTAGGAACAATTGTAGGTAACTGTATTTACCTAAGAAATTTAGCTTTAGTTTACCTTTGGTTGCTCTTTTTCTCTGTTTTACTTTAGTTCTCCTATAATAAGATACTCACAACACTGGGACCCTCATGTACCTTCTTTTAGAGACAAAGGCACTCACACTAACTAATTCATGACTGACAGTTTTATGACTTTAAAATGCTATCGACCATTTAACCATCCCTGAAGAAAGAATAGGAAGGGTATGTCTAAATGAAAAGAAGTGTATACCTAGCATGTTACTGAATGTTTGAACAGCTTTCCAAACTCATACCACATAATTAAAACATTCATAAGGATAATCTAGCATAATGTTGGTATATACTACTTTCTCCAACCTCTAGTATATTACTGAGTCATCCTTTCAGACCAACTCAAAATATTTTCACCTAATATAGTCTTCATATTTCACCTTAGAGCATTTCTCATCCCCATGAAGGCTATTATTTCTAGTGCTCTATAATCCTTCCACATATATGATTTGCTCTGTGTGGGCTCTGGACAAGAGGAAGAGGTCAATGGATAGCAAGTATTTCCTAATGCTGGCTACATAGTTCTATGAAATGGGGTAAAATGTGTAAATGTTCAATTTGTTTAGCTCTTGGTTCATGCGATCTTTCTGTTGCATTGCTCCTCAACAGCAAGGCTGCCCAACTTTATGAAATGCATAGAGCCCAATTAAATGACGGTACTATTTGGGTAGTCTGTATTAGTAAATTGATGACAATGACAGCTATGTTAATAACATAACATGTTTCACAGAGAAGAACCAAAACTGTTTGTAGCTAACACGTCAAATACAGTGTCTAAGGGAGAACACTGGAATTCAGCAGGGAAGTGACAGGGACCCTCTGAAGCACAGAAACTTGAGATGGCAGCACAGAGAGGGAAGCAAAGCAGTCAGCCAGTATTGGCTCAAAGCCAGGATGGACTTCTCACTGCAGGAAAAATGTGAGTGAGAGATCCTCAATAAACCATATTCCCATCACAGATACCTGCAATCCTAGCTACAGAGGAGCCTCTTGCTTCTCACAGGCCCTAGCCAAGTACAGGGAGCTGCATGTAGTTCACATTACTACATTGTTCTAGAAAGGAAATTCATGCTTGGTCCTACCCACTCCTCAGGACTCAAGCTGCTGTAGCATGACACCATTTTTAAAAGCAGAGCCAACATTCAGACTACAACCTGCCCTGGGGCCCAATAACCGCTGCATATTGACATCCTTGGGGTCCTGCCAACATCTCTCCACATCCACTCAGAGTGCTACAGCATTGTGACATCAGCTGGACCCAGTGCTTCAGTTACATCTCCAGCACCCAAGCCCATGCAGTGCCCTATACCCCTAGGAACAATTGGTCAAGCACATTATGTGGGCCACGCACAGGACATAGGGAGCTGAAGAATGGGCTAACAGAGTCTGAAAGCCACATGTCTGGGACTACTATTGCTACGACCATCCCCTCCAGTTGCGGGACCACCACACACCTACATATACTTATCATCCAGGGATAGGAAACACGGCCCTTCTACGTCACTACAACCACTGCTAGTGCCTGCATGCACCAACCAGGGATCCAAGGACCAGCCTGCTCAGCCCATCATTGCCACAGCCAGTGTCCGCACATGTGCCACCTAGGGGCCTGAGGATTGTCCTGCCTGGCACCACAGTCTCCAGCAAAGCCTCACCACAGCCTCCACAAACAACTGCTGCCTAAGTCACTGAGGAACGTAGACATTACTGATATTGACTACAGCCAAGGGAATCATATGGACACTATGCTACAATGCCCACCCCAAACCAAAACCAAAGTACCCTACCCAACTTACACTATAGATACATCTACAGGAAAAATTCTTTCCTTGTGAAAGTTTCCCCCATAAAACTGGAAGAAGCAATTATTATGCCAGATGTGCAGCTATCATGTAATGATACAGAAACACGAAAAAGCACGGAAACATGACACTTCCAAATGAAAACTGCAATTCTCCAGCAAAAGACCTCACAGAAAACGAAACCCATGAAGTGTCTGAAAATTCAAAATAATGGTCTTAAAGAAACTCAGTGAGATACAAGAGAACACAGATAGATAATTAAAAAACTAGAAAATAATTCATGATCTGAATGGGATATTCAAGATAATTAGATATAAAAAGGAACCAAACTGATCCTTGAACTGAAGAATTCAAAAAATAAAATGAGAAATACAATTGAGAGCTTCAAAAACAGGCTAGCTCAAGCAGAAGTGAGAATTTCTAAACTTGAAGACAGATCTTTTGAAATAACCCAGTCAGACCAAAAAAATATATATAAAACAAAAAACCCAACAAATTTAAAGAATGAAAAAATGTGAGAATGCATCAAATGACCAAATATTGGAAGAGATATTAGACATCCAAACACAGGAAGCTCAAACAATCCAACATATATTTAATTCAAAAAGATTCTCTCCAAGAGACATTATAGTCAAACCATCAAAAATCAAATATAGAGAATTTTTTAAAACAGTAACAGAAAAGCATCAATTCATTATTTGCACAGCAGATTATTAGATTTCTTGGATAATGTCTCTCACATTAACAGCAGATTTCTGAGCAACAATCTACAGGTCAGGAGAGAAGGGGATAATATATTCAAAGTGTTTTTTTAAAAAGTTAGTTAGGCCGGGCGCGGTGGCTCAAGCCTGTAATCCCAGCACTTTGGGAGGCCGAGACGGGCGGATCACGAGGTCAGGAGATCGAGACCATCCTGGCTAACACGGTGAAACCCCGTCTCTACTAAAAATACAAAAACTAGCCGGGCGAGGTGGCGGGCGCCTGTAGTCCCAGCTACTCGGGAGGCTGAGGCAGGAGAATGGCGTAAACCCGGGAGGCGGAGCTTGCAGTGAGCTGAGATCTGGCCACTGCACTCCAGTCCGGGCGACAGAGCGAGACTTCGCCTCACAAAAATAAATAAATAAATAAATAAAATAAAATAAAATAAAAAAGTTAGTTAAAAATAACTCAGCAAAGCTATCCTTCAAAATGAAAGATAAATAAATTATTTGCCAGAGAAGTGAACCTGAGTGAATTAATTGCCATTAGTGTGGTCCTACGGGAAATGCTTAAGGAAGTCTAACATCTGGAAGCAAAAAATGATGTCCACCATCATAAAAATACATAAAAGTATAAAATGTACTGGTAGAGCAGATACACAAATGATAAAGAAACAAACAAGAAACAAATGTTATCATTACAGAAAAACCACCAAAAACCAAATATGTACAATAAGAAAGTAAGAAAGGAACCAAGTATACACAAAGCAATCAAAAACTAATTTACGGAATGATAGGAGTAAGTCCTCACCTATAAACAACAACCTTAAATGTAAATAGTTTAAATTTTTCAGTTAAAAAATATAGACTGGATGAATGCATAAAAACACAAAACCCAATTATATGTTGCCCACAAGAAACTCACTTCATCTGTAAAGATACACAAAGAAAAACAGTGAAGGGATGAAAGCTGGGCATGATGGCTCATGCCTGCAATCCCAGTGACTCAGGAGGCTGAAGCAGGTGGATCACTTGAGCCCAGGAATTCAACACCAGCCTGGGCAACACAGTGAGACCCAATCTGTTAAAAAAACAAAAACAATAAAACCACAAAAATTAGCCAGATATGGTGGTGTGTGCCTGTAGTGTCAGACTCTCAGGAGGCTGATAGAAGAATGACTTGAGCCCAGGAAATCGATGCTGCAATGAGCTGTGATTGCACTAGTGCACTTCTGTCTGGGTGACAGAGTGAGACTCTGTCTCAGAAAAAAAAAAAAAAGTGAAGGGATGAAAAAAAGATATTCCACATAAACAGAAAACAAAAGCATGCCGAAATAGCTACAATTACGTCAGACAAAATAGATTTTAAGTTAAAAAATGAAAAGAGACAGAATATATATAATAATTAAGGGATTGATTCAGCAAGAGGATATAACAATTCTTTTTTTTTTTTTTTTTTTTTGAGATGGAGTCTCGCTGTCACCCAAGCTGGCGTGCAGTGGCATGATTTTGGCTCAACGCAAGCTCTGCCTCCTGAGTTCAAGCCATTCTCCTGCCTCAACTTCCCAAGTAGCTGGGACTACAAGCACCCGCCACCACATCCAGATATTTTTTGTGTTTTTAGTAGAGATGGGATTTCACCGTGTTAGAATGGTCTTGGTCTCCTGACCTCGTGATCTGCCTGCCTCGGCCTCCCAAAGTGCTGGGATTACAGGCGTGAGCCACCACGCCCAACCGAGGATATAACAATTCTAAGTATATATAGCAACTAACACTGGAATATTCAGCTATATAAAGTAAATATTATTAAAGAGAGACAGAAAAGCAATAATAGGAGTTCACCACCACATTTCAGCATTGGAGAGATGATTTAGACAAAAAGTCAACAAGAAACATAGAACTTAACTTCACCATAGACCAAATGACTTTAACAGACATTTACAGATCATTAAATCCAATGGCTGAAGAATACACTTTCTTTTCATCAGCACATGGAACATTCTCCAGGATAGACCATATTTTAGGCCATGAAACAAATCTTAACAAATAGAAAAATATCAAAGTCATGTAAAGTATCTTCTCAGTCCACAATGAAATAAAACCAGAAATCAATAACAAGAAGAACTTTAGAAAGTGTAAAAATACATGAACATTAAATAACGTGCTCCTAACCATTTATTAGGTCAGTGAAGAAATAAAGACGGAAGTTTAAAAAATTTTATTGAAATGAATGAAAATGTAAACACATCAACACACACAAATCAGTACATGTGTTACAACTCATCAACAAAATAAAGGCCAAAACCATGTTATTATCTTAATAGATGCAGAAAAAACATTTGATAAAATCTTACAATCCTTCATGATTAAAAACTGTCAAGAAATTAGATATAGAAAGAACATGGATCAACACAGTAAAGGCCATATATGATAAACCCACAGCTAACATCATACTGAATGGGGAAAAGCTGAAAGTCTTTACTCTAAAAACTGGAACAAGACAAGGATGCCCACTTTCACCACTCTTACTCAACATAGTTCTAGAAGTCTTGATCATAGCAATTGGGCAAGAGAAATAGATAAAGGGCATCCCAATTGGAAGAGTAAGTCAAATTGTCCTTTGCAGATGACATGATTTTATATGTAGAAAAACCTGAAGAGTCCACCAAAAAGATATTAGAACTGATAAATAAATTAACAGTAAAGTTGCAGGATGCATAATCAACATACAGATATCAGTAGTGTTTCTATATTTTGATAATGAACTAGTTGAAAAATAAATAAATCAATCAATTTAAAACAACTACAAACAAAAAACAAAAAACAAACAAACAAAAAAACCCTGTGAATAAATCTAACACATTGTAAGAAAGATTTTACAATGAACATTACAAACCTTAGACAGGCATAGTGGTGTGATGAAAAGATATTGAAGAAATGTCTGATGAAAGACATTGGAGAGGACATAAAAAATAGTAAGACATTCATGCTCACGGATTGGAAGAATTCATATTGTTAAAACGACAATACTACTCAAAGCAATCTACAAATCTATGCAATCTCTATCAAAACACCAATGACATTCTTCACAGTAAAAAAACAACTCTAAAAGTCTTATGGAACTACAAAAGACCCGGAATAGCCAAAGCAATTCTGAGCAAAAAGAGCAAAGCTGGAGGCATCACACTACCTCACTTCGAAATCCACTACAAAGCTGTAGTAATCAAAATAGTGTGGTACTGGCATCAAAACAGACGCATAGACCACTGGAACAGAAGACCCAAATAGAAATCCATGCAATTACAGCCAACCTGTTTTCAACAAAGGTGCCAAGAACATAGAATAGGGGAAGGATAGTCTTTTCAATAAGTGGTTTGGTGAGAACGGAATATTCATATGCAGAAAAAGTAAACCAAACCCCTATCTCTCACTGTATACAAAAATCAATTCCAAATGAACTAAAGACTTAAACATAAGACTCAAAACTATAAAACTCCTAGAAGAAAACACAGGGGAAATTCTTCAGCTCACTGGACTAACGAAAGAGTTCATGGGTAAGAATTCAAAAGCTTAGGCAACAGAAGCAAAAATAGATACATGGGACTATATCGGGATAAAAAGCTTGTGCACAACAAAGGAAACAATCAACAGAGTGAAGAAGATATTTTCAAACTATTCATCTGACAAGAGACTAATATCCAGAATATATGAGGAATTCAAACAACTCAACAACAAAAAACCAATCCAATTAAAAATGGGCAGAGGATCTGAATAGATATTTTTCAAAAGAAGACATATAAATAGCCAACAAGTATTATAAAAAAATGCTCAACATCACTAATCATCAGAGAAATGCAAATCAAAACCACAATCAGACATCATGTCACTCCAACTAGAATGGCTCTCATCAAAAAGACAAAAAAACAACAAGTGCTGCAAAAAATGTGGAGAAAAGGTGACATGAATACACTATTGGTAAGAACGTAAATTAGTGCAACCATTACGGAAGACAGTATGGCGGTATCTTTAAAAAAACTACATATAGCTACCATATGATCCAGCAATCCCACTAATGGATATTTATCTAAAAGAAAGGAAATCAGTATATTGAAGAGATACCAACTTTACTGCAGCACTATTCACAATAGCCAATATATAGAATCAACCTAATTGTCCATCAACAGAGGAATGGATAAAGAAAATGTGGTATGTATACACAATAGAATACTTTTCACTCATGAAATAATAAAATCCTGTCATTTATGGCCACATGAATGAGCCTGGAGAACATTATGTTAAATAAAATAAGTCAGGCACAGGAAGACAAACACCACTCATGTTCTCATTTATATGTGAGAGCTAAAAAAAAATTGGGCTAATAAAAGTAGAGAGTAGAACTGTGATTATTAGAGGCTGGGAATTGTAGGGGAAGGGGGAGGATAGGAAGACGTTGATGAATAGATAAAAAGTTATAGCTAGGTGGGAGGAATAAATTCTAGTGTTCTGTGGAACTGTCGGGTGAAAATGGCTAACAATAATTTAGTGTATATTTTCAGAAAGCTAAGAGAGAGGATTTCGAATGTTCACAACACAAAGAAATGATCATTTCTAGTTCATTACTGAAGTATAGACACACTACTGATATTTGTATATTGACTTAGGTGGTTATAACTGATACTTTTCCCGAAATGTTAGTAAAATTAATACAGGTCATATAGTACTCTTTTGCACTCTGCTTTACACACACATAGTTTATTATTCCGAAATTCTAAGGTAATCAATTTTGTTACTATAGATATAATACAATTTTGAAAATTAGAGAATTAATTGACTACCAAGAATAGCAACAAAAATAATGTTTCAAAGAACACCTTGTATATAGCAGAAAGCATTTAGTACTTTGGCAAGCATCTTGTGATTTTGTAAATATCACCTAGACAATGTAGAGATAACTTTTATACAAAAAAAGATAAAGGCAAGAGCAAATGTGTTAAATTATAAATGTTTTTACTTTTTGGGCACTATAAATAAAGCTATACAATAAAGACTTTAAGTAAATTACAAAGATTTTATTTAATACTTGGAAAATTAAACTACACCCATGGAGAATTCTGCATATGTTAAAATCAAGCTAGATTAAGAATTATACATCATTAAGTAGAAACTTTAAAGCTTCTACAGACAGGCATTTTATTAAGAGTTCAAACACTGAACTGAGACTGGTCTGGGTTTGAATCTAGCTTCACAGCTTTACTAACAGTAGGATCCTTTGAAAAGTTATTGAACTTCTTGACATTCCAGTTTCATCATCTGTAACATTAAGATTAAAAATAGAACCTATTTCATAGAATTGCAGTGAGAACTAAAATATGTTAATTTATGTAAAGTGTAAGAGTAAGCATCATTTTTATAGCTCACATTTTTTTTTTAATCACTGGAAAGGAAACCCACCCTTATCATGAGGTTGAAATGAAAAGTAAACTAGAAACTAAGAGGTGATATCTGGTACAGTAGCAATCGGTTTTATAATTTTTATTCTTTTATTTTTTAATTTGACAGACAACATTGTATGTATTTATCAAGTATAACATAATGTTTCAAAGTATATACATATATATGTATATACTTTCACGATATATGTGTGTGTATATATATATATATACACACATATAGTGAAATGGTTAAATCTAGCTAATTAACAATTGTGTTGCCTCACAGTCATCATCTTTGGTGTTCTCATTTATCCCCCACTTGCTTGCTGTCTACATGCCTGAGCCAAGCACATATCTCCATTTGGCAATACTTCCCCTTGCTTACTACACTTTTTCTTTTCCTAATCCCATATTCTGAGCATGTACATATACATTTTCAATCTAGTCAACTGCATTATCTCGTCCTTCCCTCCTCCCTCCCTCTTTGACTTTTAAGCATCAGGTTACTATCCATTTCTTCCAGCAAATTGTCCTTGAGAAATATTACAGAAAATTTTCCAGAAATACCAATGCCAATATTTATTTATCTGCCTTGGTCTTTACTCAAAATTCACGCTTTATGGATGTTCTGATAGTGCCTAGAGTTCAGAGGAATGAGTCCAACAGACTTCAAGCAAACACTTGTTGTGACTATTTCCCATAAATCGTATCTTGGAGTGCACTCATAAAAGCTCTCACATGTTTCCATTAAGGTAGTCTTCAACAGAGTTCTGCAAAGGGTTGATGCTAAATTGATATTTTTAAAGCCTGGTGCGGTCCATCAAGGGCGCGGCAGCTGCCAAATGACTCCCATCTCCGCAGCTCTGAAGCACTTCCTGTCAGGAAGCAGCCTTGGCTGAGAGGTGCCACAATGCTCAGTCTTACCCCTTCAGTCACGACAGTGTCAGCGACTCTTCTTCCTTTCTCCTTTTACTCAAAGGAAATGAAAATACCACTCAAATAAATAAATACAAATGAAGACGGAGGTGGTTCAGTTTCAGAAAAACCCAAGAGGTCAAAGTTCTGACTATTGGCCCTGGCATCAGAAGACAAAGATGCACGATGCCAGTACAAAAAGTTTTATGCACAAAAGAATTAGTAAGCAAAAACAGGGTATTCTGTTTGAACCCAGCCTGTCTAATATTTGTAGAGCTTCTCTCATTTAAAATGGAGTCTATGTGCTGTTTTATTAATTAGCAGTACACTTTACTATATTTTCTGAGTTGGATGCAAAATGTTATGTTTTCAGAAATTTGGAAAGAGATGCTAGATTAAGAAAGATTGATTATGCTGTTTTCAACACTCATTGTGGGAAACAATATAATATAACGATATTAAAGCACAGGACCCAGAGTCAGATTAATGTAGAATCAAATGCTAGCATGATTGCTGACTGGCTTTGTGAAAAGGTAGCTACTTAAAATCTTTCCAAGCTTCAGATGCCTCATAGGTTGCACTAAGTAAGTAAGATAATGCACATAAAATATCAGTGCAATCCCTCCCATTGAATGTTTAATGAAAGTTCGATAAATGCCAATTATTACTGCTGTGATTATTATTCTCAACTCGTGCTATTTTAGGACTAATGCCAGCAAGAATAGAAGAATAAATACTGGGAACTCTTACTTCCATAACGGCTGTGATTCATCCTTCTTGTCATACACCTGGCTGCTTCTCATAGTTACATGATCTGCCTGCATCTAAAGATATTAATGCTTGCATCTCTCATCTCGATCTTTTCCAGGCTTCTCTCCCACTCTTCCAAAAGCATAACTGTCACATGCCTCTTTTGTCTGGAGACCTACTCCCTGTTTAGTTAGAATTTCTGAATAACTATTAATAAAATATATGATGTCCCTCCTTGAAAATATCAATATCATCGTCATCATTGTCATCATAGTTAACATTTTCTGGGTGCTTAGGAAATGTCAAGTAAGATTTAAAGCATTTTGCCTGTATTCACTCATTTTAGCTTATAAGGCAGATAGGGTTTTTTTTTTTTTAATCAGTATTTATAGATAAGAAAACCAAAGGTGGGGGATATTACATTACTTGCCTCTAACTAGAACGTCTTTTATGAGAATTTAGGTAATCTGACACCAGACACTACATTTTTTTTTTTTTTTTTTGAGACGGAGTCTTGCTCTGTCACCCAAGCTGGAGTGCAGTGGCGTGATCTCGGCTCACTGCAAGCTCTGCCTCCCAGGTTCACGCCATTCTCCTGCCTCAGCCTCCAGAGTAGCTGGGACTACAGGCACCCGCCACCGCGCCCAGCTAATATTTTTTTTTTTTTTTTTTGTATTTTTAGTAGAGATGGGGTTTCACTGTGTTAGCCAGGATGGTCTCGATCTCCTGATCTCGTGATCTGCCCGCCTCGGCCTCCCGTAGTGCTGGGATTACAGGCATGAGCCACCGCACCCGGCCAGACACTACATTTTTAACTACTAGACTGCTATCTGTATGGGGATTTTAATAGTCATCTTAAAGGTACCATCCCAAAGGGATCACATTAATGGTGGGAATTTCAGTCATATGGTAGAAGATATTTTAAGACAGGTAAAGCCTTTTAAAATATACTGTCTGTATGCCTGCATATTCTGTTGACAAGTGGGGTTAAGCTCACCACAATTAGCACATACATGAGACAAATGTAGATATTAACCTTTATAAGTAACATTTCGTGATACCAGATGACTATCTGTTTTTAAAAATGTTCCAGGTAAATCATTCCTTCCTGCTCTTAATTCTTTTGTTACTTTCTTTTAAAAAATATTCCTCTGTGTTCATGAAATGTTCCAAAGTTAACATTTACTTATGGCAGCGAAAGGCAGCTTTGAAGATAGTTGTGAAAAATCATTAAGTACATAAATATTTTTTTCATTGTCAGTGGAAAAACATACACATACAACTCCCTTTTCCAACCATCATTTCCGATTTTTACTAAGATCTAGTTTTTAAACTGTCTTTTCCACAGTTCTAATGTACAATACTTTGAGTGCATTATCTGTGTGTGTGTATATATAGTATTATATACTATATATAGATAAATAATAGTATATATATGTTTAATAGGATATTTTATTGTATCTTGTAATCCCACAAAAATGAAAATCTTGAATTATTTTATTGGATTTTGTTTGGGGGCTGGCTTAATTAAACAGATATATAGATAGATAGATACTATTATATATCTATGTATAATATAGATATTATATATTATATACATACTATTATTTACCTATATATAGGTAAACATTTAACTATATATAGGTAAATAATAGTACACAAGCATAAACTTTGAAAACACAAAGATGTCCTCAAATATAAGACTATAAATAACTCAAGCAAAAGGGACTATTGGAGGCATACTATATTTGGAGGGAAGAGGGATTACTAGAATCTGATGCAACTTATAATACTTTGAAGACCAATCTATTCTCACATTTTGCGAAAGAAGAAACAGGTTAAATGATTTAACCAAAGTCAGAGTAAATTGTAACAGAACTAAACCTAGAGAGAATATTCTGGCTCCTTGGCTGTGGCTTTTTTAATTACAAGAAATAGAATGAGTTTCCAGTGAAGTTCATTCTCACAAGTTCAACTGATGCACTAGGGAAAGAAACATCAGAACAAACCTATATATTTTTCTTCATAATAGTTCCCAAACACAAGACAACTACTTTACTGATGGTCAACTAAAGAAATAATATTCTGTTTTAATACCTCAGGGGAAAAATGTTATGTGGAACATATAACTGTATATACAGTGTGACAGTGTATAGTGTATTTATAGCACAGAAGCAATTTCCATGGGTGATTTTTCTAAATGTCACTGTGGGGACTGGAGCTGAACACCTGGGGAAGATATGGGTCCCTACTTTTAAGACTTGGTAATAAATACATATGAAAGGATCTCAAGAAAATATGTGACAGTGTCACTTGGCTATCACTGTGAACAAGATGGATGCTCTGAATGGATTTGTTAAAATTTAGTTCTAATTGATGGCCAAGTTTGGCCTGGAAGTTTCTAATGTTGTGCTAAAATGTTCTTCTGCCCTTTCCTAATAGGAATACAAAATAAGACAGATACACAAAAGAAAAACAGTATACTATAAAATAGTTGCAAATTGTGATATGTCCTATGAAGGAAAAAAAGGGGGGAGTTGCTGAAAGAGAAAATAATGGCACAAAGGAGCGGTAAGGTGATCTTTGGACTTTCATCCCAATTGAAAGGTGTATATATATATATAATAGGGTATTTAAAACATATTTAAAACTATAAACTATTTCATGCTTCTAGAAAATAACATGTGCTTAATACCCATATTTATGGATGTTAATATTTTGCTATATTTATTTCAGATTGGTCTTCTTAAAATACAAAAAAAAGTAAGAGAGTATAGCTAAGGCACTCCCATCCATTCGACTCTTCATCTCTAGAGGTTATAAGCCTCACATTTTTGTGTATTATCCCTTCCTATGTTATATTTTTACTTCCACAAAAAAATGGTGCTGCTCTCTGTGTGTGTTTTAATTATGTAAGTACTATCATACTGTAGAGTTTTGCAATTTGTATATTTCACTTAACTGCATATACATGTACATCTGGCTATATTCAATTCAACTTATTTTCCAATTTGTCATAATATGAACCAACTGCACCTTATGCAATCCTACTCAAATGGACAATTATTCCGGTTTTCACTTTTCACTACTGGGTTTCCTCAGTAATTTAATCACCTGACACTCATGCCAGTGTTAGGAGAGTTCCTCCTTTAGCACATGCTTGTCAATACATGGTATTTTCAGATGCTTAAAATTTTGCTAATCTGATGATATGACATACATGAAATGATGTCTTCTTTCAATTTTAATTTCCCTGGTTCCTAATAGAGTTACATAGCTGTTCATAATTGTGTTAGCCTTTGTTTTTGGTGTATTATCTGCTCAGGCTCTATGTCTTTTTTTTTTTTTTTTTTCTGCATTAGCTCTTCCTTATTTTTGCAGTTCTTTTACATTCAAATACTAATTTCTTGTCATTTAACGATTTACAAATATCTCTTTTTAGTCTGTAGCTTATCTTTTCACTTTCTTGGTGGGGTATTTTGTTATATATTCAGTTTTATTTTAATGTACCCAAATATATAGTATTTTTTACAGTTAATGCTACAGTATGTTACTCTGACATACATATATTTTCCTATATTTTTTCTGTACATTTTATAATTTTTAAAAAATATTTAGATCTTTGTTTAGTTCATTGGGAATAAAATTTCAAGCAGAATTTTAGGGTAAGGAAATTTGTCATATTCAAAGAACTGAGTAAAGATCAGTGTGGCTGGAGTTTGGAGATGGAGAGAAGGCAGGAGAGTGAAGGATCAAGCATAGGAAGAAAGTACAGGATTGTGGAAGCCACAGTAATGAGTTCAATTGAAAGTGATTGATGAATTGAAAATGATTGAAAGATGCCAGCATAGAGAAGGGGCTGAGGCTTGAACAAGAGAGGAAGCAGAGAGGGCATCTGGAAGGCTCCTGCAGCAGTCCAGGAGAAAGAGGACAGTGATATGGTACAAAACAAATGGAGATAAGTGGACAGATTTCAGATATATTTATATAAGACATGACTGTGGGAGAAAAAGCAAATACATAAGAAGACAGAAATAATTTTTTAAAATCTCAGAAGGCTGAAATAAAGAGCTAAATCGAATGTTACTATTTTTAAGGCTAAATGTGAGGTCCTGATCCTGAATTTAAAACAAATCACACAAGAACTAAATGAACTGCATTTATATGATGTTAGTGATCTGACTTAGTAACGCACTTTTTTCCTAGCCGATTCAAAGAATGGTGAAGGTAAAAACAACTCAGACTCCCTCAAGTGTGTTATACAGCTCCTGCATAAATAACTGCACAGCATCCAATTAAACAGTGATGTTTCTGCCTGGGAAAGCTATATATAAGCAAATGAAACCAGAAAGGTACATGTTAAGAATGCATAATTATAGTGAGACCCTATTTAAAACACAGTTCATCATTACATGTATTCAGATATGATAAGTAATAAATCAGGATCCCGATATATCACAATGACACTCATCAAAATTATAAATTATAGTTAGCTTATAAGTTGGTATTTATTTACACTAATGTTTGTGCCATTATGAAGTCTTCCAATAAATGCATCTCTTTTTTTTTTTTAACTTTATAAGGTTTAGTTGTACTAAAGAAGACAAGTCTTTACAAAGCTAAATGTTATTAAACATTTAACAGTAATTGAACCAGCACCAGGTAGCAAGAAGTATACACAGTTAAGTTCTATAAATCTCGAGAAAAGATAAGATGTGTGTATAAATAACTCCAGTGTAAAATAGAATACAGTAAGTGTTGGAGAAATGCTAAAATACTGTTAGATTGTGAGTTTCTGCAGAAACTGGATTATGTCTCGTTTACTTTCATATTTCCACCTCCTAATACTAGTGCAGTGAATGGCAAGTATCAAATACCTAATAAATGTCCATTCATTCATCCATTGATATAAATACTTATTATATACTGATCAGATGATAAGTACACATTCCTGTCTTTAATAAGCTTACATTAATTCCTTCGAAACTCATTTTGAGAGCCCTGCCTATCAGGGTAAAGACATGTGGGTAATAACAAATATGAATGAAGGGTGCAAGACGATGAGAAAGCAAGCTCTGCTGTACATGAAATAGGAGGTGAGGGAAAAGTGACTGGAGGAGACATGAACATTGTGTGCTTTGAGATGGTGATAAAATCTACCTGGTGGGATGCTTGTGTGGCATTATCAAGTAGCTGAGTTTGAAAACACAGTTTTGTCATTTTCTCCAAAACTTTTTTAAAGTTTTCAAGTGTTTTGAATAAAAAATGGATATGGAGTGAAGAACATGGCAGGAAAGTGGTAAAGAGTCCTGGCCTTTAAATAAAATAAAATACTGAAATAATAGAGCAATTGGTGCGGCATGGAAAGGTATATAAAGACAAGCGGTGAGTGCTACATTGGGGAAAACAAGAGATGAGGTTAAAAAAAAAGTGGGTGAGGAGAGAAAGGAAGTGGAAGGAAAGGAGGTTATGATCTGAGTTTGTAATACTGGAATTGAGTATTTCAGAAGGAGAATTGGTGTGGTTTGCAAAAGTCTTGTGAGTGAGGTTGAAGACAATAGGTGCTAAATGAGTGGTGGTAAAAGACATGAATGGAACAGAAGTAAGGAATCCAAGTCAGAGTGCTCAAGGAAACACGAGGCTGATTGGTTCTACGAGCCATCACACAGCTACTGACATCCCTCAGTTTAGTGGAAAATACTAGGATGGAAAGAAGGGAAACCATTGCCAAAGTCTGTGAATGTTGGTGAAATATCAGGAGATTCTGAGGAAACGGCGAAGAGATGTGTCAAATGAGAGACTTGGTAAAGTTTTCATGGAGAAAGAAATATTTGATATGAACCTCGTAGCAGGTATAGAACTTAAATAGTCAGAAATTGGGATGAAAAAAAGAGACATTTCAGTTTGAAGGATGGTCTCAGTAAGACTAGAGGAAGTAGCAGTGGTTAATTATTTCTGATTTATCATTACTGGAGTCCACAATCTTGCAGACAGGTGATCTGATAACAATTCTATTGTATCCGTCAACAGGCCTTATTGCATATCCAAGTGAGTATTTTCCAAAGGACCACTAGCTCATAAATATCTTCCTCCACTCATAACTTACTTAACTCCTTTATCTCCAAAACACCTAATGATTCAACTGGTCCATGTCTGAACATGACCTATTTATGATCTGCATGTTTCTACATATGATCTGCAGCTGGTCCCAGATGGTGTCCCCCAGGCCAAAGCTAATTAGTTCTTTCCCAGGCGTAAGTGGGTGTGAAGAGTCTGGGAACCTCTTAACTTAATAGTAGATTTTCAGAGTCACCTTTATCTATGCTGCTTCCTTTTCTGCTTGACCTTGACTCTAACTAATGATGCTATTTTGGATCCTGTTTCTTAGAAGCATATTATTTACAGAGTAGAAAGGATCTTTTGAGCGTCATGATGTCCTACCTTCTGCTTAAGCAAAGACTTCTCCTACAACTCTTGTGTTGAGCTTGGTCTGAACACTCCTCCATTGTTTACAAAAGCATTGAGTCAGGGGTAGATTGAGATATGTGTCTTTGCTAAAGATATGTGTCTTTGCTTTGAGATATGTTAGTTCTCAAAGTAATACTACAATGTTGGGTAGACATAATTTATCACTGTATCTCCAAGTTGTATTTACTGTTTGGAATACGTCACTTTGACAGGTTTGAAAGGTCCTAGCTTGGAGCCTGTAACATAAGATACCATGTTTGTTGAAATTAAATCTAAATCTTCAATGCATTTTAACTGCTTGGAAAAGAGAACAGACATGTTCCAGTCATACTTTATAAAGTTTAATGTCAAATCTGTTTTCTATTGATTCTTTATGTCTAATCCCATTATGAAATGTGGAGCCAGTAGTAGGGAAATTACACTGGAAAAAGACTGACTTGGATGTACATGATGGCATATTTATGCCTTGTGTATTCAGAGAGAGAAGGGAGGGAGGGAGACAAGGAAAGAAGGAAGGAAGGAAGGAAGGAAGGAAGGAAGGAAGAAGGAAGGAAGGAAAGAAGGAAGGAAGGAAGGAAAGAAGGAAGGAAAGAAGGAAGGAAGGAGATTGTATCTTAGCTCTTGGGTAAAGTATAAGTACATTTATGAATGTTAATTTCTACTTTTATAAAAGGGCATGATAATTGGCTTCTAATCATACAACACTTTTTGGCTATTAAATGAACTCAAGAATGTGAAAGTGTTTCATAAATTAAAAACATCTTAATTCTATTGTAGGACATCCACTGCTTGCATTCATGTGCAATTTAGAATGTATATCCTTTTACTTCTCGATATTTTCACTTCTTAAATACTATACATTTATTTGTAGAAACACTCTGTTTCAAGAGACATAATGTGTTCCTTTTGGGACTATGGCTTATCACATAGCTTCTCATTACTTATCTGAAGTGCCAGGAGCCTTGAGAGGGCAGAAAAAAATTCTAGTTTCTCTGCAGCTCTCCTCTTGACAGTGCTCAAGTACAAGCTGATTGGCTATAGAGCCATAGGGATTTGATGAAACAAAGCGTTTCACAGCAATACAGACTCTGCTGTTTCTATCTCAAGGGAAGTACAAGATATGACCTTGGTTGATGACTGGTAAGTATGCTTGTTGCCTAGCAAAATTCAGAAGCCCAAGGAAAAAGCCATAATGACCTTATTGATTTATATTTTGAAGCTTTTATTACCATAATGTGGTGTGCTACAAATTGGATATTTTAACAGAAAGCTTACAATAGCATGGAATTTTCTACTACCATAGCCGTTGACACATATCAATCTTATCAATTTCTGTATTTATAATGACAACAAAATGATATGTTACACAATATGTTAGTGCTTATGAAACATGGGGTACATGAGATAGATTAGCCCAAGATGAGTGAGATTTAAATAAGGGCAACCACATTTTAAAGAATCCCAATGTGAAATTAAATTATTTATTAATGCTACACAAATTTGATAGTCTTCAAAAATCCTTCTTTACTATAAGACAAGTAATCATTTTTAAGTAAAAAAATTTAAAGAAATAGGATTTATCAATAATAACATTTCTGAAAGTTTATAACCATTGATTCACATCCAACAAAACCACTGCAGAGAAGCCCATACCTTAATCTAGACAACATAATAAATAAAAAATGTCCTAAAAATTTATATATCAATTTTTGGACTAGCAAATAATCTGAAATACATTTCTAGAAACAAAAAACTCTTTCAGCTACTCCTCTCACACTGGCTAAAAATGCTTAGATCACAGGATGGGCACGGTGGCTCACACCTGTAATCCTGACACTTTGGGAGGCTGAGGCAGGGGGATTGTTAGAGCCCAGTAGTTTGAGACCAGTCTGGGCAACATGATGAAACCCCATCTCTACAAAAAATTATAAAAATTGGTCCGGTGCAGTGGTGTGCACCTGTCGTCTCAGCTACCTGGGTGACAGTGAGACACTGTCTCAAAACAAACAAACAAACAAACAAAATCTAATCTTTTCTTTACTCTTTCTTTCTTTTCTTTTTTCCTCTTTCTTTCTTTTCCTTCCTTCCTTTCTTCTTTCTTTTTTTCCTCTTTCTTTCCCTCCCTCCCTTTCCTTCCTCCCTCCCTCTCTCCCTCCTTTCCTTCCTTCCTTCCTTCCTTCCTTCCTTCCTTCCTTCCTTCCTTCCTTCCTTCCTCCCTTCCCTCTCTCTCTCTCTCTCTCTCTCTCTCTCTCTCTTTCTCTTTCTTTCTTTTGGTTTTGGTTTTGGTTTGTTTTGAGACAGGATCTTGCTCTGTCACCCAGGCTTCAGTGTAGTGGTGCAATCATGGCTCACTGCAGCCTCAACCTCCTGGGCTCAAGTGATTCTCCCAAGTAGCTGGGACCACAGGCATGCACCACCATGCACCACCATGCTATTTTTCTTTTTAATTTTTTTAGAGATGGGGATTTGAGACCCAGGCTGGTCTCAAATGCCTGAGCTCAAGCAATCCTTCTGCCTCACGCTCCCAAATTGCTGGGATTACAGTCATGAGCCACTATGCCCAACCTCTCAGATCTTTTCTACAACAAATATTCCAGGTAGAAATTTTGTCTTTTGATGCCTTACTATTTTTTCCCACTTTATGTCTCTCTTCGTAATGTAAATATAGTGAAAAAAGCACTATTAAATGGAAAGGGCACTTTTTATTAAATCATTTCTTTAATTTTATTAAAAAGTATGAAAAATCTCTGCCAGATTATATTTAATACAAAGCTAAAACAGCATGTTAGTAAACTAACCATTGCCACAACCACTGACATTAAATGATGTGCTGAAACACTTCAATGACTTCTTAGACATCATAAAATAAGTCTACTTTCTTCAATGAAAAAAAAATCTCTGCTGAGCACAACTTATAAAAAAGTTTATATTTGCTGACTAATATATACCTTAGCTCATCTTGCCATTTCAATCTTCTGTTTTGCAACCATAAACACAATGTGAACTACAGTTATAATTTTTAGCAGTTTAAGTTTGACACTTTGTTGTGAGAACACATATAAAATTAACAGAAATAAAAATTAATAAATATAAAAATTCATCCATAATTTTAATTCCTCAACAAATCAAAGAGCACCTTACCATTCTTTACCTTTGTGCATGCACAGACTTAGGCTTTGCCTGACGGTACAGATAAAATATTGTGTTCTGCTTTTCTTACTTATCATTATTTCACAAACATTGTACATATTGCCAAAAGGTCTTCATAACTATCATGAAAATACATTAACTGAATGAGTTACCATAACTTAATGGATCACTTCCTCACTCTTAGGTTACCTTTCTCTCTCTCCTCCCCAATCCCTCTTTTTTGGGACTACTGTCAACCACAAATATTTTCATTTATACAGTTTTCGCCTTGTTTTTAATGTTTCTCTCTTCAGATAAATTCTCTGAAGTAGAGACTTATGAACGCTTTTATGGCTCTTATTTTTGCGAAGTGCTTTCTAAATATCACTACCATTAATAGCAATGTGTGTGCCTACAATTTGTACTGCAAGCTTCACCAGCACTTGGGTAGGTATTAGTATTTTTTATTGGAGAAATGAGTACTGATTTCAAGGGATGAAGTCTCTGTGATTTCATACTAATGAAATCTCATTAACATTTTTTAATCTGCCTTTTTGTTACTGTTGTTAAATGCTTTAAAATATTTGCTAATTGTATTTCCTACTACGTGGGTTTTCTTTGGAGATACGTGTCTTTGTGTTTATCTCAAGAAATTACATGTACTTTTGCTATACTCCATCCAGAAAATAATGCAAATATTTTTTCCAATATAAACTGTTTTACTTTGGGTTTTTTTTTTTTAATAGCAGATAAGTTTAATACTTTTACATCATTAAATATATTAAGTATTTTTTAATGTGATTATTTCTTCTTCTCATATCAAAGTTCATATAGTGATTCTACTAAATGTCTGGCAAAATGCAACTTTCCTTATTATTAAAAAAATTATCCATGTAATCTATCTGGTATTTTGGCATATGTTGTGAGATGTGAGTCTAAATCACTTCTTTTTCAAATCTCCTAATACCACAACCATTTCTTAAATAGTCTTTCCCTGTTTCATTGTCTTATAATATTATTTTCTTAGATATAAAATTTTCATATATAATATGTTGGAATTTTCTATGCATTCCTAGATAGGGCACATTAGAAATGCCTGGGCACGTTGGCAGGTTGAAGATTTTGTTTTGGTTTTACTGTCATATTTATAAATTAATGTTGAAACCATTAATATCCAGACCTTTATATCCAAAAACACAATCCGCCTTTTCACTAATTTAGTCTTCCTTTATAACCACGAGAAATAACATTTTAAAAATATGTCCAATATTATATAATAAAGGGGCAAAGTAAGACCATGCAAAAGGTAGACGCTATGTAGTAGGACATGTATATATATCTAGGCTCAACTCCTATGTAATCTTGTGCCAGATGCTTACAAAGGCTTTTTTCATGTGTATTATCTCACTTGCTCTCTTTGATCTTTGCAATACCCTGTGAGATAATGATGTTATTATCACTACAGGTATTAAGACCCAAAACATAAACACATCTCTTCTTTTGAGTCAAAAGCACAAGCTCATTGCATACCATCATGATACATGTAAATGTAGTTGTAGACCACCTACATCACACAATAACTTTGTCCCTGAATACTTTATAAATTTTTCTGCTATAAAAATTGCAATCATCTTTTCATCATATTGTCTAATTAGTTGTGCTTGCTTAATGGAATTCTATTGATTTTACTATATTTATTTCATGCTCAACCGCTATTGAGTTCCTTATTACCTCTTTAAAATATGTTTAAATCATTCAGTTTTTTTGAGTTGCTACATTGCCAGTGTCAATTCTTTGTTATAGAATCATATATTAATAACATTAACTAATTGGAAAGTAAAAAACCAAGACCAGTTATCTGTCATGATATTAAGACATATTAAAATCTTCCTGTTTAAGAAATACACATTTTAGGCCGGGCGCGGTGGCTCAAGCCTGTAATCCCAGCACTTTGGGAGGCCGAGATGGGCGGATCACGAGGTTGGGAGATCGAGACCATCCTGGCTAACATGGTGAAACCCCCTCTCTACTAAAAAATACAAAAAAACTAGCCGGGCAAGGTGGCGGGCGCCTGTAGTCCCAGCTACTTGGGAGGCTGAGGCAGGAGAATGGCGTAAATCCGGGAGGCGGAGCTTGCAATGAGCTGAGATCCGGCCACTGCACTCCAGCCTGGGCGACAGAGCAAGACTCTGTCTCCAAAAAAAAAAAAAAAAAAAAAGAAATATACATTTTAAAAAGATTATTTAACTATTGCTAGTCAGTTTCCTTTAGATTCCTTTAGACTATAGATTACATTACCTTAAGAATTTTTCGTATCAGTCCTTCAAACCTCCGTTTATCTTGTCTGACAGAAGGGCTGACATTACAATGTGGCAAAAATAATAATAATAATAATAATAATAAAAGAATCAAAAAGAAAGCATAGGCTGGGCGCGGTGGCTCACACCTGTAATCCCAGCACTTTGGGAGGCTGAGGTGGGTGGATCACCTGAGGTCAGGGGTTTGAGATCAGCCTGATCAATATGGCAAAACCCCGTCTATACTAAAAATACAAAAAATACAAAAAAATACAAAAAATAAAATATAATAATAAAATAATTAGCTGGGTGTGGTGATATGCACCTGCAGTCCCAGCTACTCTGGAGGCTGAGACAGAAGAATCACTTGAACTTGGGAGGAGGGGGTCAGAGTGAGCCGAGTTCACGCCACTGCACTCCAGCCTGGGTGACAGAGCGAGGCTCCATCTCAAAAAGAAACTTAAAAATACAATAAATAAAGCATAGATTTTTTTTTTTCTTGTTGGGCTTTAAATACTGAAGAAGAGAGACTAGAGGAATTACTAGGAAAGAGCCATTAAACTACACACACTTGCACATTTGGGAGAGACTTGCTGCCTTCACATTTCTTCTTAATCCCTGGCTGCCTAAACTCCTTCTCATCATAATCTAGACGCTCCATTCCTTAATAATGCCTTTTAAAATGTTTTCTCCCAGAACATCATTTCAATTATTGAAAGGATACGTTTCTTGAAACTGGATTTATTTTTTGTTTTCCCCCATCTATTCCCAGAGTATTAGGTGTTTACTTGGAAAAGTATTATTAATGAAATGTGATCTTTAAATTCAATTAGTTAACGCAGTCAAATAATCCACTGCAAAAAGTATTCTAAATAAAGGAAGCTACTGAGTCACCTGAAAAATATTTCATTTTTGGGTAAATGTTTTTTGTATTTGGTTGAGGGGAAATATAGCATTAAAGGTAAAAATAAAAATGACACAATTAGTTTTGCTGTAGAACCAGACAATTAACTTCAGTTCTCATTTCAGTACTCACGGGTAAAATGACTAGAAGTGGATGGATTGACACTGTCCCCACTGTCAGCACTTTCACTGCTGGAAACTTCATCATCCGATTCCCTCACAGAGGAGCAGGGTGAGGAGCCGTCAACTTCTTCAAACTTCCTCTTTAAAATTCCACTCATAGCTGCAGCGCTGTCACATGTACCTGTAACAGGAACGAGAGCAACAGAGCATTGAAATATTTGACCGCTGAACGTGTAGCCAAGGTCTCCAGAGTCATTTTTATGTGGCTTTTTATACATGAGCTGAGCTATAGCTTTCCCTTGAAAGGATCTTTAGCAGATTTTTTTTCTATTTTCAAATTAACAAAAATAAGATTAAATTAAATATGAATATTTAACCATTTGATTACCAAAAGGTTTTTATATTTTGAGACATAGTTCATTTTAATGTAACATCATTATTTCTTTTTATTGGCAAATTGAGAAAATCCATCTGAGTCCAAGAAAATCTGTAAAGAAAAATAATGCCAATGTCTCCACAAGTCCTTGATTACAACATTATATGAAACTCAGCTGGAAGGAACACAAAAAAGTATGCACAACCTTTGTACTGAAGTTCTAAAATTCAAGAAACCTAATTAGCTGAGCACAATGAAGCATATAAAAATAGTTCTAAATTTTAGGTAATTTCCATTTCAGTATTGCAATGGGTGACATACGTCCCCATGCTACCTGCTTGCTGAAGCCCTTGCCACTTTTTCAGATACTCCCTAAAGCTATTTACCTGGGAAGCAATAATTGAATTGAAAGGCCTATGGGTAGAGAATGGATATGGTTTCTCCTAAATTATTTATCTTGGGTCAATGGACTTTCCCCTTTCCCTGGGCTGACCTTTCTCCACCTTCTCCAGTTTACCATAAATTGGCACAGTCAAGTAAGGAGCACAAACTTTCTTTGCAGAAGTAAAGATATTTTAGGGTATAAACATTTTATAAATTATCTTAGATATATGTATATGATCTTACATTGCTACATTACATTAACTTAACTGAAAGTACAGTATTTAACTGAAAGGTTAAATATCCATTATCCAAAATGCTTGGGATAAGAAGCGTTCTGAATTTTGAACTTTTTTGGATTTTGAAATATTTGCATCTATATAATGAGGTACCTTGGGGATGGTACCCGAGCCTAAAGACAAAATTCATTTATGTATATGTTATTTATATAAGCTGAAGGCAACTTCCTACAGTATCTTTGATAATTTTGTGAACAAAACAAAGTTTTGACTCTGTTTTGACTGTGACCCATCAGATGAGGTCAGATATGAAACTTTTCACTTGTAGCATCATGTAGGTGCTCAAAAAGTTTTGAATTTTAGAGCATTTTAGATTACAGATTTTCAGATTAGGGATGTCCAACCTTTATTAATACAGCAATTTCATGCATTCTATTTTGCACTTAATTTATTTCACTTGATTCTAACTCACATCTGAGGTATTGAAGACATTGTCTCCTTTTTCTGCCAGAGTATAGTCAGTCCTATAAATCAGGTGGAAGAAAGACCCTTAACACTATTCTGAGACCCCTGTAGTTACACTGTCTCTGTACTGCTCTTGGAAATCTCTGAAATCACTTCTGTGCAGATCACAGAGCAAGCAGCGAGTTCAGATTCCCTGAGCTGGGCCAGCTCTCCAAGGAAGGTCTAAGTCAGTATTTTGCAAAGTGTGCTACCTGAATGAGCAGCAGTAGCATTACCTGGGAGTGAGATGGTTAGAAATGCAAATTCTCAGCTCCCATCCCAGATCTACAAATCAGAAATACCCAGGAAGTAGGGCCCAGCACTCTTTATTTTATGAAGCCCCAAACTGGGTGATTTTGCAGCACACTCAAAATTGAGGATCAATTGTGTAATTTGGTTTCCTTTTCAACCTCTTCATTCATAAACATGGCTCTTTCTTGGATGTGGCCACACACCAGCCCTAGATAGTCACATAAACCAGCACTGAACTCCTAGTAAAAATCTCTTCTTTGACCTTTCCTAGTGTAATTCCTAGTAAAATTTAGCACAGAATTTATATTAGTCTGTTCTCATGTTGCTATGAAGAAACACCCAAGACTGGTAATTTACAAATAAATGAGGTTTAACTGACTCACAGTTACACATGGCTGGGGAAGCCTCAAGAAACTTACAATCATGGCAGAAGGGGAAGCAAACACATTCTTCTTCACATGACAGAAGAGAGAAGTTCCAAGTAAAAGGGAAAAAGCCTCTTATAAAACCATTAGAGAACTCGTGAGAACTTACTGTCAGGGGAACGGCATGAGGGTAACCGCCCCCATGATTCAATTACCCCCCATCATATCCCTCCCGTGACATGTGGGGATTATGGGAACTACAATTCAAGATGAGATTTGGGTGGGGATACAGCCAAACAATCATTCTGCCTGTGACCCCTCCCAAATCTCATGTCCTCACATTTCAAAACACAATCATGGCTTTCCAACAACCCCCTAAAATCTTAGCTCATTCCAACATTAACCCAAAAATTGAAGTCCAAAATCTCATCTGAGGCAAGGCAAGTTCCTTCTGCTTATGAGCCTGTAAAATCAAAAGCAAGTTAATTAGTTTGTAGATACAATGGGGGTACAGGCATTGGGTAAATACACCTGTTCCAAATGGGAGAAATTGGTCAAAACAAAGGGGCTACAGGCCCGTGCAAGTCCGAAATCCAACAAGGCAGTACTTAAATCATAAAATCCAAGATACAATAGGGTAGCCATGAAACCTTAACGTTCCAAAATGATCTCATTTGACTTCATGTCTCACATCCAGGGCATGCTAACGCAAGAGGTGGTCTCCCACAGCCTTGGGCAGCTCCGCCCCTGTGGCTTTGCAGGCTACAGCTCCCCTCCTGGCTGCTTTTATGGGCTGACATTGAGTGTCTGTGGCTTTTCCAGGTGCATGGTGTAAGCTGTCAGTGGATCTTTCATTTTGGGGTCTGGTGGACAGCAGCCCTCTTTTCACAGTTCCACTAGGCAGTGCCCCAGTGGGGACTCTGTGTGGGGGCTCCAACCCCAAACTTCCTTTCTGCACTGCCACAACAGAGGGTATTCATGAGGGCTTCGTCCCAGCAACAGACTTCTGCCTGTACATAGAGGCATTTCCATACATTCTGTGAACCCTAGGCAGAAGTTCCCAAGCCTCAGTTCTTGACTTCTGGGCACCCACAGGCTCAACACCATGTGGAAGCCACCACAACTTTGGGCTTGCACCCTCTGAAATAACGGCCTGAACTGTACTTTGGCCCCTTTTAGCCAAGGCTGGAGCTGAAGCAGCTGGGACACAGGGAACCATGTTCCCAGGCTGCACAGAGCAAGGGTCCCTGGGCCCACCTCAGGAAACCATTTTTTTCCTCCTAGGCCTCTGGGCTTGTGATGGGAGGAGCTTCCCTAAAGGTCTCTGACATGCCCTGGAGACATTCTCCTCATTGTCTTGGTGATTAACATTCAGCTCCTCATTACTTATGCAAATGTATGCACTGGGCTTGAATTTCTCCCCAGTAAATGGGTTTTTCCTTTCTATCATATCATCAGGCTTCAAATTTTCCAAACTTTGTGCTCCGCTTCCTTTTGAATGCTTTTGCCACTCAGAAATTTCTTCTGCCAGGTATCGTAAATCATCTCTCTCAATTTCAAAGTTCCACAGATCTCTGGGGCAGTGATAAAATGCTGCCAGTCTCTTTGCATAGCAAGAGTGACCTTTACTCCAGTTCCCAACAAGTTCCCCATCTCCATCAGAGTCATCCTCAGGCTGGGCTTCATGGTTCATATCACTATCAGCCTTTCGGTCAAAGCGTTCGACAAGTCTCTAGGAAGTTCCAAACTTTCCCATATCTTCCTGTCTTCTGAGCTCTCCAAGTCTCTAGGAAGTCCCAAACTTTCCCATATCTTCCTGTCTTCTGAGCTCTCCAAGTCTCTAGGAAGTTCCAAACTTTCTCACATTTTCTTATCTTCTTCTAAGCCCTCCAAACTGCTACAACCTCTGCCTGTTACCCAGCTCCAAAGTCACTTCCACGGTTTTGGTATCTTTATAGCAGTACCCCACTCCCTGTGGCACCAATTTACTGTATTAGTCCAGTCACATGCTACTGTGAAGAAACACCTGAGACTGGGTAATTTATAAAGAAAAGAGGTTTAATTGATTCACAGTTCCACATGGCTGGGCAGGCCTCTGGAAACTTACAATTATGGCAGAAGGTGAAGCAAACACGTACTTCTTCACAGGGCCACAGAAGAGAAAAGTGCCAAATAAAGGGAAAAAGCCCCTTATAAAATCATCAGATCTCATGATAACTCCCTCACTATCACAAGAACAGTATGAAGTTAACTGCCCCCATGATTCAATTACCTCCCACTGGGTCCCTCCCATAACATGCGGGGATTATGGGAACTACAATTCAAGATGAGATTTGGGTGGGAACACATCAAACCACATCAGTGTTGGATGTTTCATAAGTATTTATTACTAATTTCAACTCATTTCATTCATCTAAGCATGCATTTAGTAACTATTGTATATGTGTTTGACTCCTTGAGTGGAATAGGGGATACAAAAGAAAGTTAGATGGTTACCTGCCCTCAAGAAGCAAACATTCACACATTCACTATGCTGGGCTCCATCAAACTAAGAATACTCTCAAATTCATGTTCTACTCAGTTGCTTTATTAATCTACGTCTTTCTGCATAAATGTTATATTAACAATGGAGATAACTGACAGCAATAGGAAGATACATCACTGTCCACTCTTTTGAAAATAAAATCTCTATTTCTACTCAGATTTTACCACTATTCAGATTAGCATATTATAGCATATTATTTTCTCCATTTTAAAGAGTGTGAAATGCATAAAATGTTCATGCATATCTGAGTAGGGCGAAGGAAAAAAGATATTTTAAGTAGTCTTGAAATAAAAGTAGGACAGGATATAAATTTTAAAATGGTTCACTTCAAACAAGATGCAAAGTAATTCATAAGGGAGAGACTCCAAGACACAAAGTAATACAAGATGGAAACCTATGTTTAAAAAGTACATTTTTATAATAAGATATTGCAATGGGAGCAGTTAGAAACCATGTTCTTCTTCCCCCCACACTCCCCAGCTTCTTTAGGAAAGGTAGACTTCTCAAGAATCAAGGACACTTAATTGGGCTACAGGGATGCATGTCCCAACATTACAAAAGGTGGTACTTGGTACTCTTCTTTTCCTTTCTCACCTCCTCAAGAATGAGAAGGGAAAATTTTGAAGAGATAATAAGAGAATTAAAAGTATCTTTTTTCCTTTTAGTTAAATTTGGGGATGTCAAGACCTGAAGATATGGAGTTATAGGTTCATGTAAGTTCTGTCTTGGTCTTTAAAACTGAAAGAGACTGAGTTACACTCAGGTCAAAGGAAGTAAGGAACTGTTTGCTAAGGGTGTGATCAGTATTTAAGCTAACAATTAAACATTCACATAATTACTGGGAGTCATATTCTTAACATATACCTACACCCATGGAACACCTGTTAAGTAAAAAATCGCTTGTGTAGCGATGAAGTATAATACCTATCCAATTTCATTGCCTTTAAAAAATATTCCCTATGCGTTTCCTATGTGAGTATAACAAAATGTCATGGCAAAATTTGAAGGCTGAATGATCCATTGTTTACCATTATGTAACCCTTAATCTAGACTTAACAGTGGAGTGTTAAAGGGAGATGTGGTTTTCTTCTATATCACCTACATCATCTTTCTAGGAAAGAAAAGAATATAAGGATGTAGGGAGAAGACCCTATTAATAAAGTGTTGTATACTGATTTGTTTGTACTGTGTTGGAGGATTGCAATGACTGACTGACTAGATACAGAGCCAGGTGAGGATAATTAATGCCTATCCCGTAGCTGCTGTATTCCTTAAATACCTACATATTATATTTTTGTTCCTACAGATGAGGCCAAATTAAACTTGGTAGTATACAGCAAATGAAAATGCGCCAAACATTACAAATTGGCTTTACTTAATTTATTTATTTTGATTTGTTAGTTTTTAGAGACACGGTCTCTGTTGCCTAGTCTGGAGTGCAGTGGCATGATCATGGCTCACTGTATCCTCAACCTCCTGAGCTCAAAGGATCCTCCCACCTCTGCCTCACCAGTAGCTGAAACTACAAGCATTCACCACCACCATGCCCAGCTAAGTTTCCAAGAAATTTTTGTAGAGATAGGACCTTACTATGTTGCTCAGGCTGGTTTCCAACCCCTGGCCTCAGGCAGCCCTCTCACCTTGACCCCCCAGACTACTGGCATTACAGCCATCAGCCACTACGCCTGGCCCTAAAGTTGGCTTTTACAGCACCAAAGCCCAAAGAACAGAGATAAAGTTGGACAGGCATTAATCTATTCTAAATATGAAGAGCTGAAAATCTAAGCATAGAAAACAGCCATTTTATCACAGCTATTGTTGTCCAATTCATGAAACACATACTAGTCAAGGGCACCACCATTTCTCACTTAGACTAGGCCAAGGGCCTCCCAATTATTCTCTCGCATCCACTGCTGCAAGCTTTCAATGTGTTTTCAAGGTTGCAGGCAGAATGACAAATTTAAAATGCAAATCTGATCATGTCAGTCTATGGCTTAAAACTCTTAAGTAGCTTCAGATTGCCTTAGGATAAAGTTCAAAATCCTCGAGATAGCTTATAAAGTCCTTAACAATCTAGCTTATCCAACCTCTTCATCCTCATTTGAGCCACTGGCCTTGTCATTGATATTTCAGCTCTAATAATCTTGCAGTTACTCCAACTTGCAATTTCTGTCTGGTCTTTAGGACATTTGATATACCATTCCTTCTGGTCTACTTTTTAATTTATTTTCATAGCATTTACCACCTTCTAAACCCGTATTATTTATTTATGTATTTCTATGCTTATTACTTACTGTTTTCATCTCCTGATAAAAAAATACAAGAGCAGGGATCTTTGTTTTCTTTACAAATGTTTCAAGTGCCTAGAACAATGCCTTGTACATAATAGGTGCCTCAATAAATATTTGTTCAGTGAATTAATAAGAGCCTTTAATTTCCATACTTTAATATCTGTTTTTTTCTGCTAGACTGAAAGCTCCATGAAGGCAGAAATGCTATTCATCTCATTTACCACTCTAACTCCCCTAACAGCGTATTTGGTTGAATGAGAATGAAAATGAGAGATGAAACTGATCCCAAAGCATAATACAATTTTTTTGCTCGCGAGCAACACAAAAGCCAATTCTAGACTAACTTAAGCAAAAGATTTCTGTTGGGAAAACAATGGACTAGTTCATGCAATCTACGATAGAGCTTGAAACCAAAACTCAGGGAACAGGAACTGGGGCAGCTTCTGGGATTATGGCTGTAAAAATTGCTTCTCTGGAGCTCTGCAATTACCAGGTTTAAGCTCCAGCAACTTCTCTCTGTGTCACAGTTCAACTGTAACGTTCCAAAGGCTCAGCAACGTTTTGACCTGTCTTGGTTCAGGTGTCTGCCCCTTGATCATTCAACTACATGGCCATTAGGCAGAGAGGGAAACACTGTAAACAGGGGCCCACCTGGCTGGGTATGACTCCAGAGACTCAATCGCATTTCGAAGCCAGTATCCTTTCCTCATCTGTCATCGATTTATCTTTTTTTGTGCGTTTATCAGTATAATCCATGAATTCACGTCTTGGCCACATTCTCAGTTAGGGATTCCCCTTTCCCTGCACCCACACTTCCCTGTCTATTGCAAACTTTAATTAAGAACTACTTTATTTTAAAACATTAAATAAGCATGATATGATCTCAGAAATCTGTTATTTTTCATTAACACATACTACTTATTTAGTATTTATATTAGATATGACCATTGCGCAGAAGCTTGTGAGCACATTTATGAAAAAGTAGCGGAAAAGTATAAATGTTTCCTCTCTCTCTGCAAGAAATAACTAATAAAGAAACAACACTAGATTTTCTGTGATTATAAGGCAATTGTTTCATTTAATATATCTCTGTCCTATTGGGAAGGCAAAGCTAATGGTGAGTTCAAAGGGAAAAATATCAGAAACCAGAAGCATATTAGGAGGAGGGTTTGACTAAAAATGTCAAATCAAGAGGATGGATAAAAACATATATTTTAATGCCTGTGGAAGAATGACTGAAGTGAACCTTTGGGTATGTCTTGAAATCTTGTTCATTTTACTCTCTTTTGACAGTCTAAAAATTCCACGGTTTTCATAGATAACTCACTGAGTTCTTATTATCCCACTGATATTCATCTAATGTTTAATCCTTTTTTCTTCTTATATTTTACCCCTATTTCCTTTCTGTTATCTATCATAAGGAATTGACTACAGAAAACATGTCTTAAGAACACCATACATCCCCATGTCTGAGGAGCAGGTAACATGATTTGTAGAACAACCTCTTAAGGTTGTCAGATTTAGTAAATAAAAATATAGGATGCCCAGTTAAATTTAAATTTCAGATTAAAAAATGACATTTGGGACATACTTACACTAAAATTTATCTGAAATTCAAACTTAACTGAGAAATCTACTTTTTTATTGTTTTTTGTTAATCTGACAGCCCTCATTCGTGCTCTTGATGAGAAAGGAAATGACTGTGCAATCAACTAAAGCATCTAAATAGGAAAATCCGTCTAGAATGGAACCACATACATGAAAATTCCTGCCTTTGAAACCCAGTAAATAAAACATGAAAGCCATTAGGGTGAATCATGAATTTACCAATCTGAAAAAGTTTGAGTGCTGAGTGATGGTTAACAGAGTAAGCACAGGCCTGCCTATCACTGATGTAGGAAGAAATGAACTTGACAGGAAGTAACTCTGGCATGGCAAGAATTTTCTTATATGGTAATGGGATGTTCGCTTTCATAAGATGTTATTTCTTTCCTGGCCAGAAAACGAAAGGAAGGTGAGCTGTGAATTCTGGGTTCATTTGATCTGCAGGATCCTTATTTCATCACATTGTGTAGTGCATGAGCCTTAGGGGGTATTCTATCAGGAACAATAGGAGGCATCAAGAGCCCCTCTGTTCACTTTTACTTGGGAGATTGGGTTTATCCTTTGCATTGCTGATTTTTTATTTAAGCAAAATGAGAGTAACTTTTAACTGCAAGGATCATTAACAAAGATTCTTCCACCTTTATAATTTGGCAACGGTGGAAGATTTTAGATCAACGGACATGTTACACAACTTGCATTACAAGGTGGCATAAGAGGAAGGATTTTCTGTGATTTGTGAAAGTGCAAAATAATCTACTTCGCATTCTTCCAGTAAATTCTTCCAGCAAGCACAAAACACTAAGAAACTATGATAAAGTTCTATTCCAATGAACTTAATAAGGTAAGGGTGCTGGCTTCAATCAGCAATGGGCTGAGGGCCCAGGAAACACCAGTGTCTGGATTGAGTTGCATAGGAAAAGCTTTTCTTCTTTAGCTTTACGTAATTTTGGTGTTTCTTCCGATTGCTTCACCAAATTCAAATGGTGAAGTGAGAGACATTGTAAATAAGCTGATAATAATACCTGTGAGTGGCTCATCTGTGATAGAGGTTAGGAAGAGTTTAGCTGGCAAAAATAAGAATATTCACAATGTCAAATTATCAACCAGATAGTCTACTGGGCGAGATAGATGATGAAGAGGACAGTGGCTCAATTGATGGTATATAGGTTTTATTACAATATTCAAGAAAAGAGCGCTCAGTTAAAAAAAAAAATCTTGCTATGATGCTTTTATAATTTCGAGAAATAGCTTTAATTAACCAAATGTTCTTAAATCTCTGAATAAATGTTTAACTGTTAGTTTAAATTGAATCCTTTTCATTTCCAATTTTTAAAAACCATGATTTTGAATAATCTATAATCTTCTGTCCTTATACTATTATGTTAATCAAACACTGAATATAGTCTAAACCAAGCTTGTCCAACCCGTGATCCACAGGCTGCAATGTGGCCCAGGACAGCTCTGAATGTGGCCAAACACAAATTTGTAAACTTTCTTAAAACATTATGAGTTTGTTTTTTGTTTTAGCTCATCATCTATCTTAGTGTTAGTATATTTTATGTGTGGCACAAGACGATTCTTCTTCTAATGTAGCCCATGGAAGCCAAAAGATTGGACATCCCTGGTCTAAACTCTTTACTAGATAAACTAATCATCATTTTAAGCAGTGCCCTTCTAAAAGAAACAATTTCTTTAGTAGGTTTCATAAAATCAGAGCAACTCTGAATTTTTTCCAGGCTTTTGACTCAGTTCTATAAGATTTTTGTTGTTCAATCTTTAAACAAATTCTCTTCCTTCCTTTTCTTTTTCTTCTTACTCATTGCACTCTCATATTCTTTGCACAGCAGCCTGTAGAGTTGGGATAGAAGAAGAAAAATGCCACCTCTTCAAACCTGAGTACTATATAGTGACATCACATTTCCCCGACATCACCCATAGTGGAAATAAATTCCAGATGTCATTTAGAAGACCCTCTCTTTGCTACTACCTACCTCTTTGTTTTCCTAGCCTCAGCTGCTTTCCCTAAGGGTGCTTCAAACCCAGCACAGAAGTTGTGTCAGAGGGATTCAAACCAGAGCGACCCCATCTTGAGTGAGGGCTAGAAAAATGAGGCTGGGACTTGCTGAGCTGCATTCCCAGAAAGCTAGGTATCTCTAGCTTCTGGGTATTTACAGTTAAGGGAACAGATTGATAATGTTTACTAAGTAGACTCAGACTTGGAAGTGTCCTAATATCCTGAGATATCTTAAGAACAAAAGCATTCCTAATTTGGCTTTAAAGATAATAACATTGATTCATGCAAAATATAGTAATTAAGAAAATTAATCCTTTATCACAAACCCTTGTAGCAGAGCACATCTCCCCATGACCTTTTTTTCATCCTATTTATACAAGCATTGTACCTAAGGTGGACATGTTCCTCCTCTTACTTTCGGGAACGCCCTACTCTGTCTATGAGTAGCTGTTCTTTCACCACTTTACTTTCTTTTGTTTTGCACTGTGGACTCGCCCTGAATTCTTCCTTCTGTGAGATCCAAGAACCCTCTCTTGGAGTCTGGATAGGGACCCCTTTCCTGTAACAATTGTATATGCTTGTGTTCATTTAATTTGTTCTATTATTTGTTCCCAAGGTTTAATTTAATGTCATTTATTTGTCATACTTTGTGTGTGTGTGTGTGTGTGTGTGTGTGTGTGTGTGTTTTCCTAGCATGAAACATGAAGACCAGGGGAAGTACAAGGCAGGACACTATTATGTAAAGAGATATGGGAAGAGGAAGAGGACTTAAATAGAACTACTATGTGCCAGCTACTTTACAATCTTTATCTTACTGAATCTTTACAACAATCTTGGCCACGTTACCCTCATTTTACAGTTAAAGAAACCAAGTTGCAGAGAGATTAACTACTTTGTCAAAGTTTCTTAGCAAGCCAGGATTAGAAGTCAATACATCTATACTATGCTTCCTCCCACTGGGGTCTTTTACAGCAAATCACAGATGGTAACTACAATGCATAATATTTTTAATTTTTAAAAAAGTGCACATGCATGTTGGGGGAATGCTCCTTTGAAAGCCATATTGAATGTAATTGTTTGTTGGAAGGCATGACTTTTAGGTCATTCAAACAATTAGCACTGGCTAAGCAAAAAGTGCCTTGAACATTTATCACTTCATACATTCTGAGAATAGTTATGCATTTTTCTAAAAGAAAAAAAAAGGACATATATTTCTACAATACTAGAGTCATTTCTGCCTAAAACCATTTGGCAAGAAATTAGCATATCTGCCGCCAAAACAAGAGGAATCTGGCAATGATTTTACAAGGTAAAATCCCACAAGGCGTTTCCATGGGGCATTACCAATGTGAAAAATGCTGCTGGTGGCTTGCCAATGTGAGAAGCACAAGTTGGCCAAATGTACTTCACTTGTCCAGGTGTCTGCTTAAGCCAAGAACCCTGGGAGCACTCCTGGCTAATAAATATTTTTGTTGGAGAAATAATAATTGTGGGGTTCCCAAATTATTTATGAATTCTTTTATGCCAGAACTGTTTGTGACCTTGAATTAAAGGACTGAGTTACTTTATATGCGGTGGATCACATTTCTGCAGTTTGATGATTTGCAGTTTGAGAATTTGATTAAGAAATGAACACTTTCCCCAGAAAAAAAAGTGCACATAGCAGATATGCATGCCATGTATTATAGACTCCCAGGATAAAAACCTCTGCTCTGGTGATTGTACCATTTCCCCAGCTTTGATGGGTGTCCAGAACTTGGAGAGATGATTCACCAGGAACCCATTGTTTCAAAATATAAAAGAAGTTTATAAACCTGTTGCCAACATTCCTTTTACGATCAGGGTCACCCACTTCCTAAGACAGGGCTCTTTCCAGCTCCTTCAGTTTCTTCTGGCATTTGTGCTAAAGGACCTACTGCATCTGCTGGAGACATTTCCGGGGGATTTCTTTACTGTTGTCTTGGCTGTCATACACTACTCAAATGACTACCCAAAACTGGCCTCATCTGCAACTTTGTGGCTTGAGGAATACTTAACAGGAATGGTTCTACACTTTCCTGGACAGTACCTGTCTTTCCTAAAAGGTGGTTAGATAGCCTCATTCCATTTATAATAACTCCAGTTAGCCTTTAGTGAGCACCTACTATGGGTCAGATGCTCTGTAACCATTCTCTGTAACCTTCCACCACATTCTACAAGGTAATTTTAACAAAGGAAACTGAAGTTTCAAAAGTCTAGATCACCTGCTCAAGGTTTATAGCTAACCTAGTCCTTCTCTGAAAAATATTCCTTGACCAGTACCACACTGTGGTTAAGTGGCCTCTCTGCATTCACACCACCTGGTCTGTGCATTTATCAGTACTTATTAGACTGTGTTATAATCCCTGTTCAACCCAATGTTTTTCTCACATTTGATTATAAAACACTTTGTGAACTGAATAGGTATTCCAGTGCCTGCTCAGTAAATGAATGGACATAAATTTGGAGTCTGAATCCTAGAGCAGCTACTAACAAGTGGCATAATTTTAAGTAGGAAGATTATTTCTCTAGGTCTCAGTTTGCACTTCTATCAAAATAACGGGGACAGGCGCAGTGGCTCATGCCTGTAATCCTAGCACTTTGGGAGGCAGAGGCGGGCGGATTGCCTGAGGTTGGTAGCTCAAGACCAGCTTGGCCAACATGGTGAAACCCCATCTCTATTAAAAATACAAAAATTAGCTGGGCATGTTGATGCATGCTTGTTATCCCAGCTACTTGGGAGGCTGAGGCAGGAGATTCACTTGAACCCAGGAGGCAGAGGTTGCAGTGAGCCGAGATAGCACCACTGTACTCCAGAGTGACAGAGTGAGACTCTGTCTCAAAAAAAAAGGTGGGGGCGGGATGGGCAGGGCATAACTAGTAAAACATAGGCTCTGATACAAAGCAGACCCCAGGACCTGAGAACAAATGACAAAAGCCATGACCTCTGTGCAAAGACTTCATACCTGCTTCCCTCACCCCAATGGCTAAATTGACTTATGTCCTGCTGATAAAGAGGACAGCTATTCCATTCACTAATAATTACAAAGAGATTCTGCATGACTCTCTCTGGCTGGGAGGTACTCAGGAAGCATTCCATGTTACCTGTACTTGTGTGCCATTGTAATTAGTATTCACACAAGATGGCCAGAACTTGCTTTTGAATGCCTCTTGGCCCTAAACATTGATCATCATTTGGCATTTGGCAAAATGGTATAGTGGAATACACTAGTTTGAAAGTCAAAAGTTCTTCCTTAAGGTTAACTTTTGTTTTTTTTTCTGAGACAGAGTCTCACTCTGTCGCCCAGGCAGTGGTACATCTCCGCTCACTGCAAGCTCTGCCTCCTGGGTTCATGCCATTCTCCGGCCTCAGCCTCCCACGTAGCTGGGACTACAGTCACCCGCCACCACGCCTGGCTAATTTTTGCATTTTTTTTAGTAGAGACGGGGTTTCAAGCTGTTAGCCAGGATAGTCTCCGTCTCCTGACCTCATGATCCGCCCACCTTGGCCTCCCAAAGTGCTGGGATTACAGGCGTGAGCCACCGCGCCCGGCCCCTAAGCTTAACTTTTAAGATGGTGTTTTAGTCATCGAAACCAGAGGAAAAAGCCAAGAACATGACAAGGCTTTTAAAACTGTTGAAATTTGATCAAGTGCCTGGTGTAAGCCTATTTTTCCCTCCCTAACAACAAAAGTACCAAGTGAAGTCAATGAAAAATTTATTTTACATGCTTGCCATTAAGACTAAAGAATAGTACTTAGCCTAATTCCTTGGACAATTTGCAAGACTTACCACATTGAGGAAAAAAACACATGGATCTAAAAGAGTTAAAAATTATTATTATTGCATCACTGGAAGATAGCATTTTTTTTTCTCCTTAGCACTTAAAAAGTTTCCCGTTGTCCTTTAGAAAGTTTCTGATCGAATAGCAAAACAGATGAGGCAATGTAAATCAAAGGCTATTGAAGATAATGATATCCTTTTCCTTTAGAGGAATTATCTGAATAGTGTGAAGGAAAAGGGACTTTAAAAAAACATTTTCCTCATAAAGTACACTAAAATAGACATCAGAATAAAATATGGGCAAGCTTTAGAACTTTACCCATCCAAGCACTGGGATCCTGCCAAAGATACTGCACAAAAAATAAAGGAGATTTAAAAAATTACAACAAGTAGAAAAAAATACTTTGGACATTCTTCAAATAAAATCACCACCTTAAGCACAATATAGATTTTTATTATTGAAGGCAGGGACAGGGAACAATAGTTGTTCAGCCTGAAGCTGACACTGCATTAAGCAGCAATTAGTAAAAAAAATATATATATAGTGTAAAATTAACTACCTGGATTTTCAAGTCTCAGTAAATGTTCTATGGAAATGTAAAACTTGTTCACAATAGAAATAAGTTGCACCATAGTCATACAATCTTTTGAAACTTGGACATTCACTGTTTAGAGCAGATTCACCCTTTAAACAAGTTTCACGAAAGTAGAGTCATATTCCCGCAATCTACTCCGAACTGGTTACTAATGTGTATTTACCAAAAAGCACTTCTAGGTATGCTACTATTAAAATCATTTTTAAGTAAAAATGTAGATATATTTTTCTAAGTTTCTATTGGAAAACGTTGTGACTAAATCAATTGATTCAATATTTCTAAACACCAATATGATATTCAGGGATGATCACCTCATGATTCACACAAATTAGCACTTTTATGTCATTAGGTAGAATTAAGTGCTTTATACACCATAATAACATTGGCTCAGCAAACATTTCTTGGACACTTTCTATGAGCCAGGCTCCCCTTATACTTGAAAAACTTATAGGCTATAGATGAGGTAGAAACTCTGGATGAAACAGAGATGAATAACTATTGCCTTAATTGCATGAAGTCAGAATGGAAAAATAGTAGAGTAGAGGCACAAAGATGGAAATTTGCAAAGTCTTAAAGGATATAAAAAAAGGGAGCTCAGAAAAGCACATATTGCCACATCATACCTGGGGATTTTGTGGAGACTGTACTTCTAGTTGGAATGATTGAAGGTACATATCTATGAAGCCACATATAGTTTGAACCTTGATGACCATGCTGATTGCCTTCTCTACTTGTCCCATTCAAATTCTAACCATTAACTGCTTAGTATTACCTGGGATAACCTCCAATAAAATCCTGGTAGGTTTCTATTTTTGGAAAACACATCTCTTCCTCATCCATTGAAACCTAAGATATTCCCTGAGGATTTTCTGTAACTATAAGTTTAAGCTGAACTTGCCTCATCAGCACCAGGAAATCAACTTGTGTGGGTTGAAAAATGTTAATATTAGCTATCATCTATAATATTCCTATTATGTGCCAGGTATGTATCATATCATTCCGTTTTCATAAAAATCCCTTGATATAGAGACTAATATTACCACTTTGCTAATGAAGAAGACAAGGCTTACAGGTTTCAAGTACCATGTCAAGGACACATGGCTTGCAAATGTCAGAGAACATTGTGTAAACAACTCCGGGGCTGGGACTTGAACTTAAGTTCTTAACAATTCCCTTATTCAGCCTCTTCACATTCCATAATATAGCTTGAAATCATACATAATATACAACACAATAAAAGCTTTTCCTATCAAGAAAACAATATACAACATTTTTCTGTTTTTTTTCATTGTTCATAAATTGACCTAAATTTATAAGGTTTTACTATATTAAACAAAGTTACCCAGGTTTGTTAAAGTAAGAATCCTCAGGCCTTTTAATATGCTAGTGTGCAAAAGAGGACCAGAATGAAAAGTTATTCTCCAAATATGCTGGACTAGATCTCATTCTTACAGTCTTTTGATACTAGGTTCATGGAACCAACACTCCTTTAGATCAAGTTCTTCACAGTATATGAGAACACCTACTAAAATGGCATTAGCTGCTTTGTGTTATATTAGTGAGATTTCAAAGAAATGGTGGTTGATGGTTCAGTTGTCTTACTTTCCTTATTTATGATTGGGGAGAATGTAAGACATGAGCATGAACACATGTGACTAAATGCATTTCTAAATGAGTATGTGGATTCATAAGCTTGCATGGAAACAAAGAACTGAACAACCAAAAATTCTAGCACTGTGGTGTTAGCACTGTGGTGAAAGGTGGTGAATTTAATGCCAGGATTTGAAAATGAGATGGACCACAAGTCCCCAAATTGGCAAGAAGTATATGGAACCAATGATTAGTCAAATGCAACCAAAAAATTGGTCTCTTTGTTTTTATTTGTATATCTGTTAGATATTCCTCATTTTTCTATTTGATATAAAGTTTAAATTTCTGTTGATAGTTCAATATTATAGATTCTTATTGTACTAACAAGAGAAATTTTTCATTTATTTGGAATTCAAATGATTTTCAACATTCTGAACACAAGACAAACTAAAAATAAATTTTGCTTATTTTTTATTTTCCTATACTATATGTATGTATCTGTCAGGAGTTCAGTACATAGTAGAAGTATGGAGGAAGGTTTCTCTCTTTCTCTGTCCAGGAAAGTCAAAGTAATTTAGAATTGAATGTAAAGCAAAGTTCAAAACTGATTTTTGAATTGCTCTTAAAGGACAATTATTAACTATGTTAAAAATAATATATATTAACATTTAAAAAGAGACAATAAAATTATAAAAAGCATATCAAATTATATATAAAAAGTATATAATAGTAAGAGGCTATTTGGTGTTGGAGAATAGTTGGGAATAGTTTTGTCTTTTGCAGTAAGTGAATATAATGGTTGGACTAATAATTCTTATGCCATGAAAAAAAACCTAAACTGACTTTCACTTTGCTCTACAAGGCAGTATGATGCGTACTATATTTTTATTTCATGACTGCTATTAGCATTTTTAAAAACTGGCCTTTATAGTCATAAACTTTAGCTATTTGGAAAATCAGTTTATATCATGCAGATTATTTTCCAACTCTACTAGACAAGGTATTACTATAGCATTACTATAGGTCTAATAAGATCTTTAAAATCATTTTATAATTTTATTGTTCTTATAATTTTTAATAAAATTGATGGAATTTTATGTAAATTCTAGAATAGGCAATAAAAAGACAATTGTTTTGATTGTTTATTTTAAAATATTATATTAAAATAGAGAAATGTGATTGTTTTGAATACTCAATTATTTTGAGCATTTTCCTTCTACATGTTTCAGTAATTTAGTTTTTTTTTTTTTTTTTTCTATTTCATAGGCTCCAGAAATTCAGGAGAACAAATATAGCAATAATAAAACTTAAAACCTACACATGTGATTTTGAGATGACAACAGTTATTTGTAGATTTTAGACTATGTTCCACACTGCTAGACTGAGTAGAACATGTTTGCCCTGAAATCTTTTCCAAGCCTACAATATGGTCTCTAGTTTCAAGTGGTGACAAAGACAGACTGGTAATCAAAGAGCAGGAAATTCATTTTTGAAAAATCCTCAAAGATTCCTTTGAAGCCTGATATAACACTATCTCTTTAAGTAGACTAAGTGCATATCCCCAAAGATTTGTTTTTAGTTTACTCTATTTATTCTTTTACTTCTCAAATTTGATTTGAATTGTATTTACACAAATGCATTTTTTTTCTATATACATTTAGATATTCAGACTACAGACTTACTGTGTATATGCTGCTGAGATTTGTATGGAAGTAGCATGGCTCGAGCTATTGCAAAAGACTTCAAAGTTTTGAGTGAATCTGCATAGAGACATAAATTATCCAGGATATTCAAAGCCATAAATTAGCTGCAGGACATATATAGCTCTCTCGTGGTTCACAGAATCACAACAATTCTCTTTATTTCACATTTGTCTATTATCACGTTTTCTCCAAGAATCTTCATGGGCTTTCCTTCTTTGCCCGCACTGTTTTTATTTCCATATTCAGAACATGCTCTGTGATAGAAGTTGCATTTACAAAGTTAAAAGTACTGGACTACCTAAATGAATGTTAAACTTGGTTCTTTTCTCCCTCTCTGCCTACAACACACACAGGGATTAGTAGACACAAACTACAGGCACTGCTGAATTAAATATAAAATTAAACATTTTAAGAAAAAAATTGTTGGATTAAATATGATGTACCACTAAAAATATTTTCTTTGGCTGCCTGAAATATATATATATATATGTGTATATATGTGTGTGTGTGTATATACATAATATATGCAACAATATGTATAACATACATATATTTTTACACATATGTGTGTGCATATATATTTATTGTTTTAGACATATATAAAATAATTATATACATATTATATTATATTATATATATATAAAAGCAAAGTCTATAAATATTGTTTGGACCAGTGGACAGCATATTCTGACCAACATAAAAAGAAAACAGCTAATTTAAACAATACCCCTTTTACCTGAAGTCATTGTTGAAAGTTTCAAAAGAGAAACACTTTAGAAGAAAATGTCAGTTTTTGAATTTTTTAAAAGCTCATATAAAACATGAATTCCTTTTCCTAAATTAATCTCAGGATCCTGGATAAATGTCATACTGTCCCCATAGAGTGATAAAGGGTGAGAATCTGGCCCTGAATAACCACTAAGTGAATTTCATAAATACTGGAAATAACTGTCCTTCACTGTTTTAAACAGCTATCCTCCTGTTTTGGTTCCTCCTCAAGGCCCCTCTATTTTACAGTAAAACATATTGTTGCCAAAACACTCATCTTAATCATTGTAATAAAATTAACTCCCTCTTTTCAGGTCAAAGAAAGTAATTAAGTTTAACTAAATATGTACTCGATCTTTGCATGTAAGCTTCATAAAATTCATTTTTAAATATCTTATGCAAATATAAAAACATAAAGCAGTCATTTCATGGCTAAAAGCTATTTTTGCCTCTTCATCTTTTCCAGCATATTTTCATGCACATACAACCTGTAATAATACAGACAGATGCACAGTTGATGCAAATGAAAATAACATTTTTTAATCAACATTGTAACTGCTGAATTGATATACTTAAATGCTTTAATGATAGGAATAAACAGTTTGATTGTACTGTTTTAATTAAGTTTGTTTGAAAATATGTTTCAGAAATAAAAAAATATGAACAATAAAAGTGAGTACACATTTGTTTGGTGCAGGACAGACTTTCCTATGATGTAATCACACATTTTACAAAAGTGTGATATTTCGTGCATGAAAAGAAGACTTTTGTCCTGTCTGTGACATTTATAAGGATCACTTTACAATGCAGACTTAACTGAAAGGAAAAGTCATAGGAAGTTGAACACATTAAGTTCAAATAGCATTATCCAAAAAGTCCCAAAGAGAATTTATAATAATTATAAAAATCAAAGAAGTGTTTAAAGGATCTAGCCCCAATATAAGAAATTATTGCTCTGAGAAGATGTTTGGCAATAAAACATAGAACAAAAACTCTGAAAACCAAAACCCTTAAAATGGAATGAAAATATACTTATTAAAATTGTCCTTATGAGATTGTGTGAGATATGAACAAAAGAACTCCATTATTTAATACCAGATACATCACAAGAATCTTAGGCTAGGAACTCAGATCTTATTTTAAATACATTTCTTTAAAAAATGTGAAAATCCTCTAAAGGTTGTAAGCCTCGATATTTATCTAGATGTTTCAACTCAAAGATCTCTCTTCAATAAAGAACTTACCCCCGAAATGGAATTATTTAGAAGCCTAAACCCAGTTTTTTCTCACATGAAATTATTCTATTGGAATAAAACACCCATGTTTCAAGTAGAGAAATACGAAGAAGAAAATTAAAACATAAACTAGTTAAGGGAATCCTGAAAACCAGGAACACCCTGCCAATTGCCATGATGAATTAAAATAGCCAATGCTCATCAGTGTCTTTAATAGAAAAAAAATCAGGCGCATCATGAAATGTCACCATACCTGCGTGCACTATAAACGACTACGGCACACACGCTGTAAAATCTTCACTCTCAGAAATAAAGCACACTTCATTTAACTGCTGCAAAACACTGCTGCAGAGAAGCCCAGTACATTTTTTTCAGGCAACTGATCCAGCTTTCCACCAGCCCTGTGACCTTTGAACTCCCTTCTGCCCCCCTCCTCTCGCTTCTGCAGTCAAAGCCTCCGAGCTGGTCTCATTTGCATAAGGCTCAGGCAGTCCTCCAGCAGCTGAAACGGAATGCTGGGTAAGGAATTGTGGAACTGCGGCTCTGCCAGGCTACCTGAATCACGGGAGAGCAGGAATACGCGATGGGGAGTGGGCACGGGTTTTACTGGGCTGTCAGCATCACATTCCCCCGTGTCTATTAATGGATAAACGATTTTAACGCTTTGTTTTAGAGTCCTATTCTCACTGCTTACTCCCTCCCCACCAAAAGAAGCTGTCAGCAGCGACTATGGTAACCAAGGAAACCCAAATAGTCAAATGCTTCATTTAAATACGTGTGGAAGGCCAATTTTAAATTTTCATTAACTTCCCTTGTTTTTGAAACACAGCTTTTTAAAAAATTCAAATACATATTGCACGTATAATCAGGCACATGGGCTATTTCTTTTTGCTGCTGTGGTTTAAACAGCATCTTACAGGCATAAATTTTTATTAGTCGCTACACAAATACATGAGGTCACTATAGTAATTCTGAAAATGTTAAATGTGCCCAAGTGCCTTAGAGACTATCATCCTAAGTGGTGTCCAAAAATTAATTGTAAAGAATTTAGGTCCCAGGATGCCTTTAAAACAATACAGCAGTAAAAATGTAGAGCAAAGTTAAACTATGTATTTAAATCTAAAGATTCATATAGCAGCAATGCTCGTCTGGCTTTGGCAAAGATATTCAGATTCAGTGTTGTGCTATTATTTTCTAGTTATTTCTTCCCTTATTTTGCTACACACAACAATCTCTATTTGAAACAGAAACTTCTCTATGGCTCATAAATGCAAGAAGTGGTTATTTTCTACATAGAAGAGGTCATGTGTGTACATATTTTATAAATATACATAAAGACGCATAATCTTTCTAAATGGTAAACCAACAAAACTATGCATCATCAAATAATCTCTTCTTAAAAATTAAGCAAATTTGTTTTTCTCTAAGTATCAATGAATAATATTTATAAAATAAAAGGTTTTATGCAATAATCTTTTCCATTTCTCAAAAGAAATATAACATGAAAAATTAAAAGCACACAACAAATAAATATAGATATGTATTACTAAAGTATAAAATACAGTGTTCTAATAGTGTTATTAACATTTCAAAATTTCCTTGTTTTTAAATTTTGTAATTCAAATAATTGAATATTCCAAACCATCCTTTTGCAGTATACTAAAACACACCAACAAATTTTGAATGATATATTATCTAATTTATAAGACATGTAAACTATTGCAATACAGATTGTTTTAACACTGGAAAAATAATTTTGAAGCTTTTTACATGAGCTATTTGTTAGTAGTATTCTCTTTTATATTATTTCTGCATACATAAAAAATTAAAAATTATTGGATGAATTTGTTTCTTACCCATAAATTTTTAAAATAGAATAAATAACTTTTCAGTTTAATATAATGATATCAACATTTCTCTGTCACATCTGACTACATCGACAATTTAATTGCATTGGGTCAATTCAAGTGCATCCTTAATATTATACACTACAAATATCTTGCAAAGTTTTTGTTTAAGGGAAAACACACACCAGCCCATTCTAATTTAAATCCAGTCAAACACAAGAAGTGTTGGAGTAATTTATAAAATCACCAACCTGTTCAAATAGCTGTAGTCTTAGTCCTTGCACTCTTTATTCATTAGGATCCAAAATAAATGATCATTTTATAATACGTGTCAGCATCACCGAAGACACAGTTCTTCCTGGTTCAGAGGAATCTTCTTAAATTTCCCAGCCCTGTGTTTTATTGCTTGTACCATATGCTTTATTGTTCAGCAACAAGAGCTTCACTCTGCACAAAGACTCATTACCTACTGCTTGCTGCACGGCATCAGCCTCACTGAGGCTGCCTATATGTGATCACATGGAGTTTTGTCTGAGAGAGCCAGGCGTGCCACTGACTTCACTGTGTCTATGGATATTTTTATCATCTGAGGTCTACTAGGAGGAAGGAATAACAGATAAGGAAGCTGTTCTAAGTCACTAATGCAGCACAACTTATGGAAATCCCTTCACAAGATTTTTTTATTATTATTATTATAGAAAATGTTTGAGCAAGCTCCAAAATAAGTTAACTAGATTTCAGTTTAATAAGAGGCTGAATAATAATTTAAGGAAGGAGAACTTGCAAAAAGCCATTTCTTATCTCATATTTTCTGAAAGTACTTTTGTACGAATGTTATTAAAGAGCCTTGCACTACTGAATGATTTGGCAATATGTTTTAACCATTTAGATTGCTGGCATTTCTTTTTCTTGGTGTTTTGTTTTTTGTAAAAAGATAATTTCTGTTTCCTTCAAAATATCCTTAATTAAAATCTCAATCACTAAAAGATACTATATATGAATAAAAATAGATATCCTAATTACTTTTGATAAAGTAGATGAGAAGGTGAATCTTTTTTATTGATGTATATAAATGAAATAGATGACTAATTTATCTTTTCAAAAGATGACACATTCCTAGAACAGCAGACTTAAAGGAACAATGCAGATTTCAATTTAAGTTCTAAAGGATATATGGTTTTTATTAATTTTTTACATTGCAGTACCTTATTTTAGACCACTTACCTCAATAAAACATATGATTTACCTTATCTGATTTCAATGTTAACAAGTAGTTTCAGGGAAAACTATTCAACATTTACAGGAATTTTCCAATGCACAAATGTTACATTAATATATATACACAAATATGTGTGTGTATGTGTGTGTAGTCAGATTGTCTTTCTAAAAATATTTTTAAATATATAAAATTATTTCTCCAAAACTGAAAATGGATTGTAGATTTCCAAATAAAGAACTATTTAGTTATTGGAATTTATTTTAAAAAATCAATTTCTTATCTCTTTAATAACTAAATTAAAATGATGTTTGAAAGCTTGTTACTTTTAAGTCTCAGTGAAAATCTTATGACAAATACATGCAAAGTGCAACAAACAGCACACACAGAAGGAAAAGTCAGAAGCACCAAAAATACAGATGAGAAAATAAATTTTCTGAATAGTTAGACATATAGTAATTTAATGGTACTTATAAATAATTCAGTGATCAAAAAGTGAATATACATACACATGTATATATATTTGCTTAAGCCTTCCATCAATAAGAAATTCTTTTGGGGCAAAAAATATTATAATTCAAAATTTTTTGTGTGTCAATGGAAAGTTTTAAAAACAATTTAAAACCAGAATAGGCAAGTATGGTTAAATAGCTTAGCTTTTAAATACAATGAGTTAATCTTTCTTTATAATATTATTTGCAGGGTTAGCATTGATTTAGAATGTTTATGACTTAAATAAATACCTTTTGATGGGTTTTTCTTAACATTGAAAGAAATATTCAGATATGTTTTAGATACCACCATTTTAATGCATTTGTCCCCAGATGTTCATGTTCATTTTTAGCACAGCATTAGAGCTATGCTAAAGCTGCAAAACCTTGGGGCATTAAAAGAAAAGGGAAAACAAAGTGTTTCTGGCTTATAGTATACTTCTGGGTTCTTAAGATATGTACATCCTAGTTAATGTATTTGATCATGTCACCCATGCTAATGTACAAGGAAGTAAACAAAAGGCAGCCATTTTTTTCTTACTGCATCACTTCAAAAACAGTGGAATAAAATGGTTGCCCAATAGAAGGAAAGAAACAGCAGAAAACTAAGTTACTTGTAAGTTTTTAGAAAGTGGGAGTGGGAGAACAAGAGTTGGGAAATTGGAAAAAAATCCACATATATGTGAAATTTGTGTGTATATATGCAAAGGAATAATGTAACAATAAGAAGGAACTATAAATAAATACAAGGAATATGAAAGTAGCTAGCAATTAAAACAAATTACCGGTAAAATTGGGAGTCTCCAATGGGAAGTCTACTGTGTATGGTATTAAATATAAGAGTCTGACAATTTATTCATGTTGAAAAAGATATATAGAGGTAGATATCAGAACTAGAAAGAGATAGAATGAATCATGGGATGGTAATAATCTCTCCAGGTCAGCTATTGTCATAGATGACCTTGGTAAATTATTTCAGCATCTTATGCCTTAGTTTTCATGTCTGCATACTGGGAACAGAAAAGTCTTTGGAAAGTATGTCATGGAAACCTATAGCATTAATTTGTACTTCAATTCCTTAAATTGGCTTTAACCAAGTATTGTCAACTAATATTAATAAAATGGAAAGATATGATATAAAACCTAATGATTGCTTTAAAAAATTTTTAAATAAATTATTCTAACAACACAAACAAGTATAATAAGTAGATAGGACTTTTGGAAGTAAGAGGTGATTTTTTTTTTCTAATACATGCAGAAAAAATATAATTAAATTTAGGAAGTACTATAATTTGAAATCTCATAAAATTGCCTCAGGATAAAAACAAATTACAAAATATGCCCATTCTTCTAATCAAAACTCTGGAATCTGTGAGATGGCAAGAGGATAGTCCCAGATTCTCAAATTACACAATGAACAATGGTGGCTCTGCTTATAAAACAATTTTATGGGCCAAGAATTTTTTAAATATGAAATTAACAAAGAAACACAAGATCATAGCTTTAAGAAGCAAATTCCATCCAAGATTAAAAGGATGTTTTAATTTACTTTGACATATTAAAAGCTGTGAATTGGAAAAAAATTATGTCAACTCTTACAATTGACTCTTTATTAGCTTGTTTTTTCTCTAAAGACAAATAGGCCTCATAGAATTCTTTTATTTACTCCCCTTTCCTACAAAATAAACAAACCTTATCAGAAGTAATGCAAAATATTTGCTATCCAGTTCTTGCAGTAATTTAGACATGAACTTATGCTAACTGGACGATCTCTTCAACATTCTACTGCATTTACTAACACCATCACCTATGTTTCCTGGAACCATATTAACTGGTATACATACCAGTTGCTACTATTGGATTCACCCTTGGTGAGGCTGGATTTTCTTGCTATATTTTCTTCTCCTTCACAACACATTCAGAGAAATCAACAAATTGGCTATGTCAACCTCAAAATCCAGGACTAATTCAATTCAATTGAACAAACATTTATTGAGAAGATACTATGTACCAAGCTCTGAGACAGTTGCTAGGGATATAAAAATGAAATATACACTGTTCTCAAGAACATTATAGTCTCTTTAGCTTAAAATTTAAAAATGTGCTGAGCATGTTATATGAAAGTGTTAAATGGTACTTTTTCAAAAGTTTGCATATTTTATTGAGTGAATATGTATTTTATGTATACACTTATTTATTTTCAATATATCTGCTAAAATCAGAAAAATCCTTTTTGTAATTAAAAATAATTTATCAAATGTCAAATTGTAAGGTATCCTGTTAGTTTTGGGTATTATAATTTAGAAGAGACAAAACTTCTCTTCATAACAAAATATTTTAAATAGAATAAAAATAATGGCAACAAATTCTTTGCAATTCTTTCCAGCAAGAAGTAAAGTCTAATTCCCTCCACCTTTATTCTTAGTTGGTCTGAGTGATTTGCTTAGCCAGTAGAGGCTGCAGCAGTGATGCTCTGGAAAGTCCAAGTCTAGGTCCTAAGAAACTCTGTGGCTTCCACTTGAGCCTCTTGAAACACTCGGTCCAAGAACTCTGAGCTGCCATGTAAGAGGATTCACTGCCCTGAGGCTGTCATGATGGAGAAGCCCCATATAGGCACTCTGGGAAAAAAGGGAGTTCCTAGTAGTAAGTGGTACTTTGGGAAAAGCCCAGAAATAAAGGCAAGAACTTTACTAACTATAATAAGAGGGACTTTGAAGAGACTTGGGTGACAGGAGATTTAGACATGTATTGGGATTTTGAAGGAGGATGTCTGGTGCTCTCTCTTAGATCCCTCTGAAGCTGAGGGTGAGATGTTTGCAACATGCAGGACATTGTAAAGTCACCAGGGGATAAGATAAGAGGTATGGGCAAAGCAATGAGTAAAGAAGACAATTTTGGCAGTTGAGGAGGGGCTAGCCTGGTGGAGCACTGCGGCAGCAGCTGGGATCTGATGAAGAATCAGGGAGAAACAATTGGGGCATGAAATAAAGGCGGTGACAGAGGAAGGAGAAGAAAGGAATCCATCAGTGAGAATGATGAAACATTTAAAATTGTTTAGATAATCTGGTCTCTGATCTTATTGATAGCCTTAAAAGTCAATGATTCAATGATTAAGCTGCCAATTAGATCCAAAAGAGCATTAATTAAAGTAAAGTAGTTTCATTACACAGATTCAGTAATTTCGCAGGTATTTTTATTTGTATTTGCCTCAGTTAGTTAACTTTCCAGCACTGTGACAAATTATTAGTATCAAACATTGTTAATGTTATATTTGGGAGGTTGAGAATAACTATAAAACAATAGGATCTCACTTAAATAAAGTACACAGAGGATGGTGTTTATATTTTTTTCTTGTGTCTGATTTCTAATTTAGGAAAAAATAATGTGGAAAAGACACATATGTTTTAGTTATGCAAAGATAAAAACAGATAATTTTGGATAATGCAAACTAAGACTTAAAACACACACACACATATATACACACACACGCCACCATTACCTATTGAAGTAAACAAGCCTACTGGAGTTTTATCCTTTCAATTTTTCATTCTATTTGGATATTAGACTACCAAAGCAGCAGATGTTAGCTTAAGTGGCCAGTGAATGGCCATTCAGAATGTTGCAGGTTAAGTGGTAAGGATAGCTCTATAATTGCTGCTACTGCATCTACAATATGCACATAAATCATTTGAACATGGCTGTAAAGAAGTCTTCATACAAAGTGACACAGAGAAGAAAGTATCCAGATTTTTTCCCCACCCTTAAGTCTCTATCATTCCAAAAGCATTAGAAAACAGTATTTATCGAGAGAAAAGAAGAAATGAAGCGAACCTTCTCTCAGAGAACACGAAAGATATGTTTATTTCTTAGTGACCATAAATGTTGACTGTAATGATTTCTTCTTATGCTGAATTAGATGTCTAAAGTGTGACAAAATAAAACATGGAGTAAAATAGCATATGCTAAAGTCAAATATGAACGGAGCAGGTTTAAAAAAAAATAGGACTGATGGAAAAACCATCAGTCCTATTATTGGTTGCACCATAAGCAAAAGGGTTATGACACTGCTTTTGGGGTCAAGACATAAGAAAAATAGTTTTCTATGTTTTATTTCACCAATACAAATCCACAAATACTTGGCTAATAGAACGAGCATACTTTTATTTGTATCACAGAGACATACAGAAACAACTTTGGCATATTATTCATCTGGGTTCATTTATTGATTTATGCATTAATTCATACATTTATCCATTTTACAGTCACTGAGTTCTATAGTCTTGGAACCAAGTTCATTGTTCTGATATGTTAGGGAGATGGCAGTCTGCAAGCTAAGTGCCTCTTCATCTAGAGGCAGGAGCAGATAAAAAGAGATGTTACAGCATAATGAAACGAGTTCTATAATTGAAGAATATATAAGAATATACAGCCTGGGCAACGCAGTGAGCCCCTGTCTTAAAAAATTTTTTTAAAAATTAGTTGGATGTGGTGGTGTGCACAATACTATCTAAAAACAGCTAATAGTTATCAAGAATTTACAAAATCCAAAGGGCTCTGCATGTATTAATTAACTCATATAACTGTCACAACAAGCCTATGAGGTAGCTACTTTTACTATCTCTAATTTACAGATGAAACCATTGAGGCATCACGTGATAGAGACTGTAATCCAACCCAGGTAGTGTTTTTTGTTTTTGAGACGGAGTCTCTCTCTGTCCCCCCCGGGCTGGAGTGCGGTGGCCGGATCTCAGCTCACTGCAAACTCCACCTCCGGGTTTACCGCCATTCTCCTGCCTCAGCCTCCCGAGTAGCTGGGACTACAGGCGCCCGCCACCTCGCCCGGCTATTTTTTTGTATTTTTTAGCAGAGACGAGGTTTCACAGTGTTAGCCAGGATGGTCTCGATCTCCTGACCTCGTGATCCGCCCGTCTCGGCCTCCCAAAGTGCTGGGATTACAGGCTTGAGCCACCGCGCCCGGCCCCAGGTTAGTGTGGTTTTAACCCAGTATGGCTCTACTGTGACATGGCTCTACTGTGACATCTTATCTAAGGTAGTCATGGTGGGCTTTGCAGCAGAGGTGACATGGGAAATAAATCTTCAGGAATGAGTAGGAGTTCTTTTATGGAATATAAGGGTATTCTAGGCAGAAGGGCTAGAATGTACACAGATATTGAGGCATGACTAATGTATGTGTGAAGGAAACTAAAAATCACTCTGAAAATGCTAAGATTTTTTTTATCTCGATAGGACTGTGCATTTGTAATGCCAGGATGTTTGAAATGCATCTTAGAGTCTGTCTGTAGTCATACAAGGTATTTGACTGGTTTGATTATGACTGAGCTTTATTAAATAACTAAGGAGAGTCTTAAAAGAATGAATTTGACAGAGGGTTTGGAAGAAAGGAGATTCATAGATTCTGTCTATGAACCCAGATACACAATTCTGTCTGTCACAGTTAACTTTTAAAAGCACGGAATTTCCCTCAGTGGCCCGATTAAAGGTTAAGAAAGAACAAAGAGTGGTTACTTTGTTTACAATAAAACTTCAAATCTTGAATACCATCAACTGTAATACTCATGTAAGAAAACTATATAAAAGTATTCTGTGCAGATTGAAATCATGCTCCTGATCAGGAAATCCACCTCCATGCTTTCTATTAATCATACAACATGAATAAATACAAGAAATAAATTAGATTTCTCCTTTAGGCAAATGTTTTAATGAGCTTAATTCCATGGCTTGCTATTAATGCTAGTGACTGGCTTCTTTGATATGAGGCATGCATTTTCTTTCTTGTTCATATAGTCAGCTTCCTATTTAGTATTCATTATTCATGTCTATTTTTATCAAAGAGCACTATTACATGAAACCATGATCCAAACATATTTGGCTCTGTTTTTTATTTTTGGAAGGAAAGAAATTATACAGCCTTCTTACACTGGGGTATGACTGTTATATACACATGTTGTTATAGTACACATGTGTTTGTTCATATTAGAAGGTAGTGGTATTTAATTCTCGTGGTCTTGCTAAAGGACAGATATTCTTTTCACACCTTTATTAGTTTAGAACATCAACATTTCGTTCAAGAAAAGCACTTAGCCTTGTAAACAAACTTGTAAAAACAAGTTATTTTGATAACAGTCTTAATAAACTCTACTTATATATTCTAAGAATTTCTTATGTGACTAGCTGACTATGTGGTATTAAGAACAGAGAGGAGTGTAAACACATTTTATTGGAATATTATGCCCCCTGATAACTTTAGCTGACAACCATGGATACTACAGCAACTGCTACTCTTTGTAGGCCATAGCATGATTTGGATCTTTGCCTTTTTAATTACTGATGATTATCTATGGAACATTCAATTATGATAGCTGAGACAAAATTGGGCGTTATACTGCTACTGTTTCCCAGTCACTCACAGTGAGGTGCTTGAAAGTTGTCTCTATATATTTGTTACATCATATTTAGACAATATTTATTTGCCCTAGGAAGCCTATGGCTACATCACTCCAATTTACTATATTCTATGGCCACTGTGGAACCAGGTAGCAACAAGAAGAATGCAACTTTTACATACAAAAAAATTTTAAGAAAACACTTTTATAATAATTAAAGCTTTAAATCACCCAAATATATTTAATAGATATTTATATATATAGTAGGATATATACACACTTACTAATATAGTAGGATATCAGATAGTGATTAAAATCAGTCATTATGATTTTGTAGAAACAATAAGAATGTTTACAAAATAATAATCCGTGAACAAATTGGCCAGAAATACAAACAAATATGATGACAACTAATAGCTATAGAAGAAGACTAGGGAGAAATATAAAAAAATTAAGAGATTGTGAGCTAGTATAAAACAATATGCACACTGTGATCTCAGTGTTTTAAATATACATGAACATAAAATAATAGAAAAAATATAATCAAGATTATAAAATCTCTTAGAATTACATAATAGGTCCATTTAATTTTCTGCTTTGGTTTTTTCTATATTCTCCATCTTTCTGTTATTAATACAATGCCAAATTTAATATTAGAATTGTTATTGTAATGGAATTAGTTATAATAAACATTATTTTAATAAGAAGAAAAGCATATTTTTAAAGGAATACCGTTTAAATAATTGCAACTGCTGTTATGTTTAAGCTTTTAGATATCAAGGAAATTGATCTTTGCTACCTCTCTCCACCCTTAGGCTGAATTTGAAACTTGATGCCACACTAGGATCCCTAAAGACTTGATTGCTTTGATTGATGAACAGATTTCTTTGAAAATTTTCTTTAAGAAATCACACACTATGCTGCTCTTCTAAATTTGCTTCCCAGGTACTGCAAGGGGGTTCACATAACTGTTTCCATTCCTTCCCTAGGTGGCGATAGATCAAAAGGGGTGATTAGAGGTGGCACATTTAGGTGTCAGGGAGTGACACTACAGAGCCAGCTGCCAAACCCTACATGATGATGAATTAGTTTACTGGTCTGGGGAAGTGGGGGAGATTTTACTTTCACGAAAAATTACAAGGGCACTACAGGGATGTGGTACTTGTTTAAGTTGGAGGAAGATCTTCAGAAGCTACAAAAATTTGTAGCTGGGCATTATGCAGTTTCATGTGAAATTTAACAGCAGCAACATCAGAGAAGGCCTGTGGCACATGCGTCTAATTGGAAAAATATTAGTGTCTTTATACTATGTCTCTGTTATACTCAGAGGGTGCCTGGAAGACAAAAGTCCAGCAGCTGAACTCGTGCTTTCTTGCTATCCCAGAGAGACCTGGTGCTGAAGTTTTCTGAACCTAAGCATATTGTCATTGAATTCTGTTATGGTTATTAATTGTGATAAAAGAAAAACTTCAGCCAAATTAAATTTAAAGGAATATAAGTGAGCAATGAACAATTCACGAATTGGACAGCCCCCAGAATCACAGTAGATTCACAGAGACTCCAGCGCAGCCACGTGGTGGGAGAAGAATTATAGATAAAAAAAAGGGAAATGAGGTACAGAAACAGCTGGGTTGGTTACAGGTTGACGTTTACCTTATTTGAACACAGTTTGAACACTTAGCAATCTATGAGTGGTTGAAGTATGACCACTGGGTTGCCCAAGACTCAGTTATCATTACAGGTGCACACTCCTAAGTTCGGTTTTCAATTTTGTCTGACTATTAAGCTAGATTACAGTCCATCCACTCCTCCACCAGGATTCAAATATAGAAGTACGGAGTCTTTCTCAGGCCATATTTACTTTGCTTTCACAATTGTGTACTAAAAGAGAACCCGTCATCACGTAGTGTTTCCCAGGCAACAATTTGAGAGGTAGCTTTTAATTTGTATTGCCCAATAAATCTTTGGCTGCAAATGGGAGGCTCTGGTATAGAAGCACATTTTCCGTCTATAGCATAGCAGTAATGTGAATATCATCCTCTGACTTCTCACACTCTCTTCTTTCCTTCATCGAGTTAACTCTCCCACCCTCCTGAAAGCTCAGTTCTAAAGGGTCCCCTCTTTGGAGCCTCTTCCCATATCCTTTAACATGGAGTGAAAAAACTTGTCCCTTTCTCTCTCTTTCATATCTCTTTATTACCCTGTATAAATTTTATAGTGTGCCCGATTAATGTGTTTGCATTTCTTGAAAGATATTAATAAACTGCAATCTCAAGAACAAAGGCCTTGTCTTATTTGTATCTGTATCTTTAGAGTCCACCACAAACCTTACCATGAGAAACGCTCAACACTATTGAACAAGTGTTTGTGAAAGTGCTTTTAGAATATAGACATAAAGTGGACACGAGCTTTGAGACAGCTATCTTTAGAATGTGCTGGTAAGATTCAAATTGCTCAGAGGACAGAATTATTGTTTAACACTTACTTCCAGTTTATGTTTTTCAAGCTTGTCTAAATGAACCAGATGAAAATCTGGAGATACTGCATATACTTTTACTCCCCCAACAACAGGGTTATGAGAATTGGATCAGACAAAATGTCTTGCATTTTTTCCCCAGTTGCAGCTGTTCCACAGCTGGTAACACATTTTCAGCCTTGTTAAAAATTTATCCTACTGATAAAACTTCTTGGGCCCTTCTCTCAAGAACCAATCATCATTATCATCCCCATTGTCAATGACTTTTCTCCTTTCCCTCTTTTTCTTTCAAATGCAGAGGAGATGTGCTTCAGCCTACCTCCACGTCTGTCCAAGACCAGTTCTGTGATTTTGCACACAGTTATCTAACATAGTCTCTTTGGAGTCACAGGTGGATTTCTTTTAAAATAGGGATACTTGTACATCAGGGGATGTTCAGGTTTGCCAACGGCCCTTTGTAAACATTTTTACATTTTGAATCAACACATCAGCAAATATATAATACTACTTCTGTCAACAAAAGCTTTCTGTCAACTCATGGCATGAGTTAAATAAAAAATGAAGTTAGAATAAAATGTTCATGTGTTAATTAATATTACATATAAAAGGGCTTTTCATGTATATTCATTCAGAATTAATTTCACTGGACTTTATTAGTATTTAACGTAAGAAATACTTATTGAGACATTGATTAATAATGAGAATCCCTTCCTGCCCATCCCAGTTAAACCTACAACAAACAGACCAGAAAGAAAAAGGGTTTACAAAATAGAAATTCCTTACTGTTTTTTTTTGTCTATCACAACTGTCTATCCTCACCATTTAAGAGAAGGAACATACTGTGGGTAGCAAATATTAAAATTTAAGCTTGCTGTGGATAATTTCCTAAGACAAAAGAAATTACGGTGTGGACTCCGTTGCAGCAATTTGGTAAACATTGGCATTAAATTCTCCGAAGAGAGAGTAAATATAATACTTGTAGAGAGAATACAATCCAAATGAACAGTCCATTTTGGATTCAGTGAATAAATTGCCAACATTGAAATGACTTTTTGTAGAATATCAAGAAACCAGAACAAATAGAAGAATAATTACTGAATTGAAAAAGTACGAAATTACTCTTGAAGAAGAGGGAAAAAAAAATCAACCATTCTCGCGTTTTGAGCTCAATTTCCTACGGTCTTTTAGGGGGGTTGTGTGTCCTAACTTGAATATATTCAACCTTGGATGGGCTCAAATTTTGTCCTAAGAAGTTGTAAACATTTGCTTTCATGTTTAGGTAGACATGAAAGGTAGATGGACCACTTACTTGTAACTTTATCCAGTTTTACTGACGACAAATGTAAGGCATAAAGATTTCAAGTGGCTACTTTCCTAGTTTAGACTAATGCTCTTTTCAACTCAAGTATTCTTACTTTTTATTATTTAACTGCAGAAAAATTTAAATTTTATTCAAAGGTAGATTTTGACAAGTAGTAGTCCTTACTAACTAATATAAGGAATTAAAGTATATCCTTTTGTATGTAAGACAGGTAGTATTTAAAGGCATGTCTTCTGACCCTAAATCCACTATGCAGAAGTGGACAGCTATCACTAAATATAAAAGTAATAGTATTTTTTGCTTCTCAAATGTAAGCTCCAGTGAGCCAAATGACATCATGAACACTAGCAAAACAAACAGTTTAAAGCGATTAAAGATATACCACTAAAAGATCAGATCTGCAAGCCAAGTACATAAACGGAAAAAGTCTGGTTTACCATAAGGATCTGCACTTCATATCTGATTGAGCAGTTAACAAAATTATACATAGATATTTTGAGCTTTGCTTTTAGATAGTACACCTGATTGCTGAATTGCTTTGCTTCCTACCTAAAACAGAATGATTTGAACAACTCAAACTCCATTTGATAGCAAATGCTACAAAACTGCAGTTATGCTTCCTGTGGTTTAGGTGGACACTATCAGAGTAGATAGGATGGCTGTAGGGAATAGAGAGACTCATTCAGTGGGAACCAGATAGCTTACGAGTGGAGAGAAAAGGTAGTGTAAAACTTGGCTTAGCTACAGAGTATCATGACAGAAGAGGATGCAGGAAAAAAGATGGATGAATAAGGATTGTTCGTGAGAGTTATAGAAGTTGTGGTTGAGGTGATTACTAGCAAAAGGTAGTAACTACTCAATTCTCTTCCTCCACAGGCTAGTGACATGGGTAATTTTCAAAAGGGCTTTACAAAAGTCACTGAGCAATTTCTTCTGCTTCTAGGGATGGCTATATCTATACTATTTACATTGATATTCCCATTCAATAAACATTTCCACTATATAACTAGGGGAAAATTTCTGGGTAAAATAATAAGAACATTTCCTAAGGAAAGCAATAGAACCTAATCGTAATCTTTGTCTTTGGATAAGGAGGAGTATAAAATAATCTGTTAGTTTAAGAAAAATATAACCTCATGCCTGTAATCCTAGCACTTTGGGAGGCCGAGGAGGGTGGATCAGGAGGTCAGGAGATCGAGGCCATCCTGGCTAACACGGTGAAACCCTGTCTCTACTAAAAATACAAAAAATTGGCAGGGAGTGGTGGTGGGTGCCTATAGTCCCAGCTACTTGGGACGCTGAGGCAGGAGAATTGCGTGAACCCGGAGGCAGAGCTTGCAGTGAGCCAAGATCGCACCACTGCACTCCAGCCTGGGTGACAGAGCAAGACTCCATCTCAAAAAAACAAAAAAAATTGCATTCAGAGTGATTTCATAATATGGGACAAATAGAATAGGAAGATACTTAAAGTGCATAATACATTTAATATTTGTTTTTATAGATCTTTTGTTTTAATTGTATTATTTTACATTCTAACGTGTCAAAGCTAAATGGTGACAATAGAGCCTGATTTTCCTCATTAGTACCACTATTAGTTTCATCACACATCCCTTTTCTTTTATTTACTTGTTAATGACTCTGGGACCCCTTGCATAAAGTCTATTAATAAATTATTTTTTGTTCATTTTTTTAAAAATGTCAATTTCCCAGCATTTATCTTGGTCTAGTGTATTTAAAGGTTTACCAGTTAGAAAGCTAAAAATTAAGATAGTAAAAAGCTTGTTCAACTAAAGACCATATCTTATTTCACTTAGCCTTTATCTATGAGGAGTATTATACCATGCAGAACAAGTGATCTTAGAGGGGACACTTTCATCAGTAGAGATCAATAGTTGACAGACTGTATTATTTGTATGTTTCACCTTCACGGACCAGGCTCTTTTTCTAGTACCAGAGAGATTTATTAATAAAAGTAGCAAAGTACCAGATAACCAAAATTTTGAATATAATGAAAACAGTCAGAAGAAATAAAAACTCCTATATTCCAATTTTTATATGATTAACAGGCAAAGTAATTTGCTTTTTTCTTCTTTGCACATTTCTCTCTCTCTCTCTCTCTCCCTCTCTCTCTCTCTCTCAGTAGTCTCTGACACATCACGTTATTGAAGCCTATGCTGCACTCTAGTCTATGCTGTACCACAGATTATTTAGATGAGTTTGTAGATTTGGTTAGTTGGGTACTATACCACTGTCATCAGTCACATTAGAGTATCCCTTTCAGCAACCTATGCCTGTTAGAAGATTAATAATGAGAATAATCATGGCAAGATGAATGTCATTATAGGTCACCACTTGCACAGCTCCCTTTAGAGATGCAAAGATTGATTGTGGGGAACTAAAGAACATTAGATAACTGAGTGCTGGCAAAATTAATTTTCCCATTCGCAATCAATTGAGTAGTAGGTAAAATCATTGACACTTTCACATGCATGCTGTTTAATTTTTTTTAATTTGTAATTGTCATGGCTACATAGGAAACAAGAGGGATCTGGTGATTTGACTAATCAGAGTAAATGTGTATATTCATGTAAATGTGTGTGTGTGTGTGTGTGTGTGTGTCTTACAAACTCTTTTATTATCTTAACCTGAATATTTTCCCCTTGTTTAATAATGGAATGATGGATTTTTTTTTCTACAAATGGTTTTTAAATGTAAATAGCAATTTAAATGATACAGATATGGTCCTCCCTAAAGGCAGAGAAAATTGCTCACTAACTTATGTAAAACCTTTGAAAATATACATTCCACGATAAAAGGTAAACCCCAAGCAGGTCATGTGGACTGCGCTTGTGCTTTCAGATAACCCTTCATCAGCAATTATACATTTAAATTATTTTAAGATCCAGGCTGGCAGTATATTTGTATGAGCAGGTATAAGACACCAGCAACTGTGACAATGGCAGTGAATAAGTAGAGTATACCCAAGGACATTAATATTCAGACTTTTAAAATCCACCATGCTGGCCAAATAAAATAACCAAATGTTGCCATATTCTCTACTGTACAATAGTTCCCCCCCCCTTAATTTTTCAACTCTCCCAGTGGTCCTGATTTTACATTGTTAGTGGCTTTTTAAAATCTGCATGAATACCTTATCTTTGTATAATATTTATTCTCAAAATTCCCTTAGTAATTTATGGAACTATTCAGGTTGAAAAAAGGGAAAAATGGCCAATATTAATAAGAATATTAACTCTCTCTAACAATATTGACTCCATTTAGCAAAGTGAAAATTAACTAAGAAACCGGATTCCATTTTCTTCACACCTCTAAACATAACATCAAACTTTAATAAATGCAGGCTACATAGTAAGAGAATTAAATCCAAGCCCCTAAGGGCAGAGGTTTCTAGGAATGTGCTTATAATAGAGTTTCACCTGGGATTCAATTAAATATTAGTGAGAATGGCTGAAAGGAAGGCGCTGTGCTGAAAGCTGTGGGGGAGGCAGAGATGAATACGACACAGTTTTTGTCCTCTAAAATGTCATGATCAATGGCAGCCAACACATTTAACTTAGAGTGTGGGGTATATATGGTTGTGGGGGAGATTCCTCCTCTTTCTCCTCCAGCATCAACAAACTGGTCTATATTTGCACAGTCCTATCATCCTTTCCCCCAGTTTTACAAGACGAAGTATCCTTTTATTCTTTTCAAGGCCAATCTTTCCTTATGTGCCCTTGATCCTATTTTCTCCCTCTCTCTAATTCCTTCTCCCTCTTTCTTTTTTTTTTTTTTTTGAGACGGAGTCTTGCTCTGCCACCCAGGCTGGAGTGCAGTGGCCGGATCTCAGCTCACTGCAAGCTCCGCTTCCCGGGTTTACGCCATTCTCCTGCCTCAGCCTCCCGAGTAGCTGGGACTACAGGCGCCCGCCTTGTCGCCCGGCTAGTTTTTTGTATTTTTAAGTAGAGACAGGGTTTCGCCGTATTAGCCAGGATGGTCTCGATCTCCTGACCTCGTGATCCGCCCGTCTTGGCCTCCCAAAGTGCTGGGATTACAGGCTTGAGCGACCGCGCCCGGCCCTCCCTCTTTCTTCACTGATATGATACTATAAACCAGGGGTCAACAAGTTTATTCTGTAAAAAGCCACACAGTAAATATTTTAGGCTTTTGCAAAACATATGGTTGCTGTCACAACTACTCAACTCTGTTGTTTTAATGCGAAAGCAGCTGCAGATAAACAAATATATAAATGTATGTAGACAAATGAAAGTGACTGTGTTCCAATAAAACTATATGTAGACATTAAAATTTGAATTTAATAACATTTTCATGTGTCATGAAGTGTTCTTTTCTTTCTTTTTTTCAATCACTTAAAAATGTAAAACCACTCTTTGAAGGCCATATACAAACAAGTAGTGAGGCAGATTTGTACCATAGGCCATAGTTTGCTGACCCTTGCTATATAAGATGGCCACTTTTGCCACCTTTCCTTTTCGACTTTCCCTCAGTCTATAATCACACTGAGGAGAATATTAAAAATATTTAGCAATGACTGTGGTTTCTAACCAATCCAAATAGATAAGTTAGTCAATTAGAGCTGGTACCAGCTGTAAACAACTATTGGGTAATTTCAGTGTGTTCAGGCTAACTATCAGTTCAGATCACACCCTCTCATTTTATTCAAAAGCCAACACAAGAGAAGCTCTTCTTGCATTGCTCTATTGATATTGTTCCACCCTCATTTTATGTCCAATATTTTTGAGAATTATTCTAATTTCTCATCTCTCATTCAGATTCCATGAATCTGCTCCCACTGATCTTTTAAAACTGATCTTTTCAGTACAGATATTCTTTTTCTTATTTTTCTCAGACATTTGGAAATGTTCTATTTTTGTCACTCATGTTAAATTCTCCTAGTTTTCTTCCACCTCTCTAACTTTTGATTCTTGGTTGCCGTGCAGGTCCCTCTTCATCCAACCTTCTCTCCTGCAACCATTCCCACTTGGAGGTCCCCAGAGTTCTTGACCCACTACTTCCTGCTCCCTTTCTGTTTGCCTTGGCTATCTAATCCATTCTCAGGGTTTGATTTTTTTTTGTAGATGACCTCCATATCTACGTCTCTAGTCTTGAGATCTCTTTAGACCTTCAAACTTGTTTCACCACTTGGATTTGCCTCAGAAATCACAAAGTCAGTGTGTCAAACAGTGAACCTATAGTCAGTGCCATCAAACATCCCTTTCCTCTTGCATCTCATGCCTTAGTCCAATAGCGCTATCCCAGTTGCTGAATCCAAGAAACCTGGAATTACCCTCAATACTTTCCTTTCCTACCACTAATTTGACTTATTTAGTCACTGATAATCACTGACTTTTCCTCCAAATGTTTCTCAGTTCTGCACCTTCAGCAGCATCCCTGCTACTGCTGTCTTCTCCTAAAGAGACCATGGCACTGGTCTAGTCACTGGTCCCCCTTTTCACATTGTTACCAGGTAGACAATCTAAAACACAAATCTAAACCAAGGAACTCCCCTGCTAAACTCCTGAGGGACACACTGTGAAGATACTAGGCATGGCACCAATTCCTCCACCATCTGGACTCCACTTCCTGTCTCAGTCTTATCTTTGATCATATCCTATGTTGCTTTTTATTCCCCAATAATAGAAACTGAACATAAAATGCAACCTTATGCCTCCACGACATTGCACATGCTATTCCTATTATCTAAAATAGCTCCTCTTCTCTTTATCTGACTAATGCCTACTCACATATTAAGATTCAGCCTCTGAATTCACAAAACTGGGATAAGAGCCTTTTGTCATCGTTTCCATTTTATTTGCCCAATTGTATTGAAAGTGGTCCTTCTTGCCTGTGTAACCATCTCAGTTTCACTATCAATGAGTAGGCAAAGTATGGTAGGTGAGTCATTGACTACCCAGCTCCTACTCTAATATCTGGCAAACAGGCCCAAAAGAAGAGGTTGAATGACTTGGCAAGCCATTTAGAGCCCTCTAGGAGAAAAGGGTCAAAAATATGCCACAGGAGTCATATTGCTCGCATTCCATTCTTAGTGGCACAGCTTACTTGCTCTATGGTTTTGGGCTTTGTACTTTTGAAGCCAGTTTCCTCATCTGTAAAATGAAAACTCAATTCATTCATGGAAAAGTATCTATTGAGCACATGCTATCTGTATTACAGGTACTATTCTAGGCACACACAAAAAATCTTTCCCTCAAGGAGCTTTCATTCTGGTGGAAGTGGAAGAAAAAGGGGACAAAGCAAATATGTAGGCAAAAAGAAACTAACTAAAATATACAATATATCAGATAGTGGTAAGTGCATTGGAGTAGGATGTAGAGTCTTGTGTTTCAGGGGGTGGTAAGCAATTTTCTTCTGATTAGGGAAGGGTGCATTGAGAAGCAATATTTGAACTAAGACCTGAAGGAGGTGAGGAGGTGAGCCAAGAGAATATCTGGGGTACAGAGAATTCCAGAAAGAAGAAATAGCAAATGCAAAGGATCTAAGATGTTCAATGACTAAGAAGGATGCCAGAGTGTTGGAGACGAGTGAGCAAGTGAGGGAGTGAGGAGATGAAGTCAGATGTAGGTGATGTGATCGGGGAAGTGAGAAAATCAGCAGACAGTGTTATAACTTGCAGTCCATTGTAAGAACTTTGACTTTTACTCTGAGTGAAATAAAGAGTCAGTGGAAAGTCCTGAGCAGAGGAATAAATGATCTGCACAAGGTTTAAGATGACTCTGACTGAAAGGACAGCAAGGTGGAATCAGGGGCCTCATTAGGAGGCTATTCCAAAGATCCAGATAATAGATGATGGTGGCTTGGATCACACTGTAGTAAAAAATGATTTATTCTCAATACCTTTTGGAGTAAAGCCAAAAGAATTTGCTAAATGTTGGGTGAGGAAAAAGAGAGGACACAATCTTGAGTCCAAGGATCCTCACCTGTGCAGTTACAATAATGATGTTAGCAGTTTGTTCTGGGAAAGTCTGCAAAGGTTTTCAGAATGATGGGTAAGAACAAGAGTTCAGGTTAGTTCAGCTTAACTTTGAGATGTCTATTACATATTCAAGTGGAGATGTCAAATAGGTAGTTCTATCTATCTATCGCTATATATAAAAGTTGAAGTTCATGGAAGGATTTCAAGCTAAAGATAAAAATTTTCCAGTGAACAGATAATATTTAAAGCCTAGGCAGGAAAAAGAGGCAGTCTAAGGACTAGGTCCTGTGTACTCCAATGTTTAGTGATGCAGGAAATGAGGAAGAACCAGCACAGGAATCTAAGAGGCAGACAATGTGATAGGAGAAAAAACAGTAGTGTGGTTTCCTGGCAGCAAAGAGCGTCTTAAAAAAATGAGGAGTAGGGGGGTTGTGTAGCATGCATGAGGGATGATGGAGTGATCAACTCTCTCCAACTACTGATAGGCCAAGTAAGTGGATGGCTGAAAATTTACAATTAGACTTAGAAATGCGAAAGGCACTGTGATCTTCACAGTTTCAATGAAGTTGTAAAGACAATGCCTGATCAGAGGATAAATAGCTCTTTGAAGGAGTTTTGCTAAGCAGATGGGGAAGAAATGGGGCAGTAGATGGAAGGTGACATGGGAGAAAAGAAACTTTTCATTTGTAAAGTTTTTTAAAAGCCAGTATATTTATATACTGATAGAAATGATATAGTAGAAGGAGATGATGATGTAGGACAGTGAGGCATCCGCTGGGAGCAGTGTCTTTGGGTAGCCAACAAGAAATGGGACCTACTGCACCAGTTGAGTAGCTGGCTTTGGATAGAAACACAAACATCCATAATGACAAATGGAAGGTAGAAATTTTGTGGGAAAGCTTATGGAAGTTCTATTCTGCTTTTATTTTATCAGTGAAATGGGAAACAAGATCATGAAGATGAGGGTGGAGAGAAACTGAAGTTTTGCAGTAAGAAAAGAAATAAATCTCCTGGATAGGGAGGAAATGAGTGGATCTGGGAAATAAGAATTGGTGGCTACCACCTATATTCAGCTGAAATTAGCGGTTATGAATTTAAATGGAAATACCTTAGCACAGTAGTGCACTTTCTCCAGCCATGTTTGGCTATATGAAAATAGGTATAGAATATGGGGTCACACCACGCATATACTATAAAGCAAGAGAGATGGGCAAAGAGAATTGAAAGTAAACTTAAGGAAGTGATTACAATGATGGACGATGAAATTTAGGTTATTTTAGTAAAGAAGGATGGACTTGGAAAGGTGGTGGGATCTATGTAGAGTAAGTCCCAGTGAGGTTGAAGAGCTATAGGATTCTGATGGCTGGAAGAAGACAGCTAGAAAGATAGGAGGTAGGGGCTAGACAGTGGGCTGCTTGAGACTGAGATAATGAAAAGACTACAGTTACTGGTCATAAAAATGTGTATGGTACATATATAGGAAAAAAATGAAACGTAACAGGGTTGGAGAACATAATCACAAAACTACCACTGGAAAAATCATCTACATGAACACTGATATTACAAATAATTATGAAGATATGGCCAGGCACAGTGACTCATGCCTGTAATCCCAACACTGTGGGAGGCTGAGGCAGGCAGATCACCTGAGGTGAGAAGTTCAAGACCAGCCTGGCCAACATGGTGAAACCCTGTCTCTACTAAACTACAAAAATTAGTCAGGCATGGTGGCACACACCTGTAGTCCCAGCTACTCAGGAGACTGAGGCAGGGGAATTGCTAGAACCCAGGAGGAGAAGGTTGCAGTGAGCCAAGATTGCACACAGCTCAAAAAAAAAAAAAAAGAGAGAGAGAGAGAATTATGAAGGTATGGTATTAGAGAGAGAAAAACAGTGAGACAAGATCTAACATTTTCAGGGAAGGAGAAGGTGATAGAGGGTCTCAGGATGCCTGTTTAAGAAGATAATGATAATTTGCCCCTTTTAGGTTGCTGAGGGTTAAAGGAGATGTAACTATAAAGTGATGATCAGATACCTGGTTCATGGTGAACTCAATAAATTTTAGCTTCTATTATCCTATTGTGTCTGCAGTTGACAATCGCCTAACTTCTGTTGCAAAACCCAAAGTATATCTCACCTTATACTGATTGACTGAGGATGAGCTTTGTGCTGGAATGCATGGTTGGTTGGTTTTCTGTTCAGATTGCTGAAAGAGATAGCTGCAGGGTCTCAAGTGGGCAGCTTAAGAGCACCAGCAAGTGGAATCCTGCCTTGAGACTATTTTAGCATACAACACATTTACATTAATTGAGAATTCCATAAGATCATTATTTAGATGTTTGCAGAAAAACTAATAGCTTTCTTCTCTTTTAATTAAATTTCCACTTGAGCCACACTGACCAACATGCTGATAAATGAAAGATGTGGAGAGAGAAATGTGATCCAAGATTTTGTGTCAGAACACTCAGCAGCCTGGCTTCCCCATGTTGTGGTGATAAAGTTTTTCATAAAATTTTATTAAGCCAGGAATGTAGCTGTCTTGATGATTTATCACTGTGCCATAATAATAGGTTAGATTCCCCAGTGAAAATAAATATGAATGTTTTTTCACACTTTTCATATTTATTGAATTTATGTATTTGTTTTGCAACTCTTAAAATGCTCTCTGAAGCTCTCCTTCTATGTATCTGGCTCACTTGAAAACAGGTTGACATCACAGCCTAAACGTGTTTGGAGTTCTGAGATTTTTTAAATAATTCGCATATTCTTTTTTGCTACAAGAAACAGAGTGGTAACCCAATGTTTCAGAGTATAGCCATACAGTTTGCAAATCAGCACTTTATTAAACATAGTTTATTTTTACATGTTATGAAGTGCCACAGTTTTAAATTCCTCTAGGAATACAACTTTGCTCTCCCAGCTTTCTATTTTAGCAGTGAACAGCTAGAATTAGACAGGAATAGCTATTAGCAAGATCTGCAGGGGCTTTTGAAACTGACTGCTGCTGTTACTGGATACAATAAGACACATGTGAGAGTTTTTATTTTAAAATTTCTCCATCTCCACTTGTGATTTAGCACCAAGGGACAACAGAGAAAGAAAGATCAGTGGCAGACAGAGGGCAGCAGGAGTTCCCATTATTCACTTGGGTATCGGGGGAGACTAAAAGATTTTGTGAAAAATAAATAAGGCATCATGGAAATAAGGTGTGAAGGAAACTTCATTTTCTCCTGGTGGGAACTTTTCCAATGTCTGTTTCAACATTGTTTTATAGAGTTCATATTGGGATTGGGAGAACACATAACAGTATGTAAGCCTAGGGCTCTGAGTTGAGATGAAATGACTGGGGGTATTAGTTTGAATTAACAGGTGTGAAATAGGAACTTCAACACTCCATTTGGGAACAACCTTGGAATTAAATCTAAAGCTCAGGAATATTTGGAATCAAAGAATGATAGCATAAGAAGGGACCATAAAAGCTGTCCAGTTCTGGAGGCAGGTGATAGAAAAAGGTAAGAGAAAGTAGATATAAGAGGCTGATTTCAGAACTGGAAAAAAAAAGTAAGTCTTCTTTGGCAGGGGAGGTAGAGAAGGGCAGGTTATGTGGCAAAACTAAAAATGCAGGGAAACCATGTTTGAGAAAAATCTTATATCCATCATCTTCCCAAATGGCTGTTCTTGCACAGAACAACCGACTCTGAAAGCATTCCTTGCCCGAGGAGGGATGGTAGCCTCCCAAGGACTAGCCAGTGAGCATGTGCAAGTGACAGAGGGAGAAAGTAGGACAGCAAGGAATGGGCAAGATTCAGGATGGATTGTGCCACATTTATCCTGTGAAAATATACCTACATTGCTCTAAATATAGAAACTGAAGAATAGTGTGCCTTGATGGTATTCTGGAAAACAAGGATGAATGAATCTTTATTTCTACTCAGCTAATGAAGCCTTTTTTGGTTTGCTCTGTTGTCAACAGGAACAACGTAAGCATATTTTAGTTCACACTTTATGTGAAACATAAAGCAAGTTAGAACAGCTAGAATTTATTTGTCCCAGGAAGACAATGACTCTTAGCTAATTCTAAACTGTTGGCACTTAATTGAGCTGTTAATACCATTCCCACTCTATTCAAAATAAATTGTCCACTCTGTTCCCCTTGATTTTTCTTTCTCCCACAGAACCACATTATAATTTATCCACAGGCTCACTGATATATTGAAATGCTTTCTAAAATAGAGTCTTATTTATGATAATATTCTACAATATCAAAGTAACATTTTGCCTGTTTTCATTTGTCACCCATATCTTTCTCTTTACTTTTAAAAATCTTTTTGTTCGTGCATTGACATTGCCATTTAAAAATGTGATGGATTTTTTATTAATGTCCTTGTTTTTGTCCTCAAATCATTAACAATGATCAGCATGGTTCTGAGAGGAATGTTTAACATTTCACTACATCTGAAATTCCTTGCTAAAGCAAGGGATATTTAGCCAGACCTTAGAATATTCAAGGTCCTATATGTATAACGGCAATTTAATTGCTAAAGATTTAAAAAATGCTTCCCACTCTAAAATGTTATAATTCCTTAGTGAGGTGTGACAGAATATAGAAAAATCAAGGACTGAACTGATATCTTTTTTTCGTCTCCACATTCTCAAGGTCATTTTGATGATTATCTCTAGACATCAATACAAATGTGAAAGGACACGTTGTCTGCACCATATGGACTACAACAAGACTGAAAGCTCCTGTAGGCTGCCATACAATGAATCTTCATTTTACTCCAGGGCCTCTGTGGCCTTGTCGCGGGTTTTAATGGGTAGAAAAAATATGGTCTTTATCTCCTTGCCATGCTACATTGTATCATATTTTCCACCCCTTCAATTCTTCCCAATTGGAGTGCCAGTGAAGAGACATGTCTTTCAGTGATTTTGTGAGGATTTAAATGACATAGATAAAAATGAAACAGTTCATAGAGAAAAATAATGTTATATGTAATTGAGAGCTACCACATTTAGGCTTAAATAGGGTTGGATAAGTTACTTAGAGGTATAAAAGAGTAAAAAACTGGATGGAACCCCTGCGTCTTCTATGCTGGAGAAACCAAATATCTGCCTAATTTAGTAACCACGTTGCGATTAACTTGTATTAACTGACTACAGGTATAAACTTTCAAATTAGTCTCAAATTTAAATTTACATTTACTACCCTGACTTTCAACTCTCCCAACAAACTGTCTAAATTTCAGCTATGAATCTTGGAAAAGCATTTATATTTTCATACTGGAAAACATGACAACTATTCTGGCCCTACCATATTCACAGGGTTCTGAGTTATAGATTCCTTAACACTGTAGTCTCTATTAGCACAGATTATAAAGAAAATCATCTTCACAATATGAATCTCCAGCTCAAAATTATTCCTTTACAGCTTTTCAGGACAATCTCAATATAGCTAAGAGTAGATTAGGTAGCCAGGTTTAAAGCATTCAAGAATTCAAAAGCAGATTGCCTCAAGTAAGCTATAATAACCTTTACTACTTAAAAACAAAAAAGAAAAAAGACATTACCTCAGAAAAACAATTAAAAAAAAAAGAAGTTAAAAGGAAGGTAAGCAGGGGGAAGGTATTTTTAATTGTTAATTCTTTTTATCCAGACTAGAATAGAAATTCCTAAAGGAGTAGTTCTGAAAATGCCATGAATATGGATCATATTAATTTCTGACACAATTCTGGCTAAATCTGCTATTTAAAGACTATCGAGTCCACAACAGATTCATCACAGAAATAGTGAGATACCCAGAATTAAATATGTCCCTTAAAAAGAACAGACTGGTTCCTGGTAGATTTTATGTACTTGCTCATTTAGGGTTATGTTTCTCTTGATTTTTAGGACATAATGATTTCTATACAATTTAGACTCCTTTTGTTTGGAAAGAAAATATTATGACCTAGCATAGTGTTTATGTTATATATGACACTTAAAAAGAAATCTTGTTTGTCATCTTTGTGATAAAACACAGACTATTGTATATAAATAAATAAGGTCAATATATTTTTCCTGTATAAAACTAGCTGTAAGATAAATATAGTTCTATAGAGTAGTTTGGACAATTCAAATTCAAATCATATTTACTGGATACTTCCCCATGTGTCAGGTAGTAGTAGTGCCATTTAATCCTCAGAGTATCTTGGAGAAGTATGTGTTACTAATCTCATTTTACAATTGAGAAGGCTGAGGAGGGGTGAAATAATAGTTAAGATCCTACTATTAGTAAGTGGCAGAAATGGGAATCCAATCATGTTAAGACCCCCAATCCTAAGTTTTAACATGGTATTTTAGGAGATGCAAAATTCGGATTATTTCCAGCAAATATTTTGAGAGAATTTCCACCTCACTATTCTTAAGTAGTCCTTCTAAATGGTTCTGAATACCAAAATGGCAGACAGTTTTTGGGGAAGGAATTTAGCAAACCACAAATTAATTTTCATAGTGGAAGGGTGGAGCAGAGACTTCTGCATTTCACATCACACTTTTTTAGTATTTGCATGCTTTACTACAAGCATGCATTATTTTCACAATAAAAGCAAAATAAATTAGGTTTGAAAACAACACATATCATCTCTGTCACCTTTGTAAAATGGTGTACTAAAAACCCACGTAAAGCATAGATGTATAAGTACCCCAACCTTAACAGTGGGTAACTTGAGATCATTATTGTGAGTGGTTTTCAGATTTTTCTTAATTGTGTTCTTAATACTTTTTTATTTATAATTATCTGCATATCTGAATCCTTTTTCTTACCATTAGTATGGTTACTTTTGTAGTCAAGAAAAAATATCCTGCAAAAAGAAAGTCTGTCCAGTTTGAAAATAACTACAAATATACTCTTATTTCCTTAGTGGAATTAGAGTACCCTCTGAAATATTTCAGTAAAACCTAAAGAAGAAATCATTGAGGAATTGGGCACATTTTGAATTCTGTGCAGGTACTTAATAGAAAAAAGAAATTCAAACTGTCAATATGTGTATGAAAGGATGCTCAATCTCTCTAACAATCAAGGAAACGCAAATGGAAACCCAGAGATATCAATTAAACAAACGCACACCAGATTGGCAGATATTAACACTGACAATATTCAGTACTGGCAAGGGACTGGGAAGCAGGTTCTTGTCTACAACATTGGTGATACAGTATTTTTGTTCAGTAATTTGGCATTGTCTGTGGAAGCTTTTCAAAGCACAAACCTTTTGACTGATAATTGCATGTCCAGAAACACATTCCCCAGAATTACACAGGTGCTTACTGTAGCATTCTTTGTGACACTGAAAATTTGAAAAGAATTTCAAGTGTCCTTCCTCATGGAAATAGTTAAATGAGTAATGACATCATAATAAGGGATGGTCTACAGATATAAAAATGAATGGGGTTCATCAGTATGTTTCAAAGCAGAAAGAACACAGAGAGAGCATTTTTTACTGTCCACAGAAAAAGACTTAAAGACGGGCACAAAAAACATAGACAGTAGTTATCAATTAAGAAGGGAGTAAATTGGAGAAAGATATGAAGGAAACTCACTTTTTGCTTAATATATTTAATATAATTTGAAAATATTTTTACAATGTTTACTAATGTACTTCAATTTAAGAAAATCAGAACATAGCTGAAACTGACTTAAATGCTGTACTTCTCTCTAAGTTGTAAATCCACCTTTGGAAAAAAAATGTAAGTAATTCACTTTCTGATTTGTAATATTTTCCAGGACCCCAATTATAGATAGGTTTTCATATTTTAAATCCCTCCTTTCTTCCAGGTAATAAAGATATGTACCTATTATTTTGAAAACCTGGTTAAACATTACACCATTTGAGGAAGATTCTCTGAACTCATTTAAATGTGCTCTATATTCTTAAAAGACTACTAATTAAAAACACTCTTTAAGTCAAAATAAAGCCCCCGGAAAACTGTTCTGAATTTATGTGGTGAAGAAATTGTTTAGAATGAATCTGACTCGAAGAAAATACGGCACTGAGCTTTTAGGTAGCATTTGTATGTAGAGTACCAGCGTTACAGAAAACAGGCTGGGCTTCCTGGCTCATGCCTGTAATCCCAGCACTTTGGGAGGCCGAGGCGGGTGGATCACGAGGTCAGGAACTCAAGACCAGCCTGGCCAATATGGTGAAACCCCATCTACACTAAAAATACAAAAGTTAGCAGGGCGTGATGGCGGGCGCCTATAATCCTAGCTACTCCGGAGGCTAAGGCAGGAGGATCGCTTGAACCCGATTGAACAGAGGTTGCAGCGAGCCGAGATAGCGCCACTGCACTCCAGCCTGGGTGATAGAGTGAGACTCTGTCTTAAACAAAACAAAACAAAAAATCAAAAACAAACAAACAGAAGACAAATATTTGTGAAGAAGGGTATTGAGCATGGAGTTAGACAGACCTAGCTGCAGTCCAGGTCTTCCACTTCATGTTATGATTTCAGGCAAGGTACTTAACATTTCTGAGCCTTGGTTTCCTTATCTATAAAGTGGGGCTAATAGCACATAAATAACTTTATGTACTGCAAACAAATAATAACAAAGAATAGGCAATCTAGTATCAATTTTTATTTTGGTTCTGCATTATAGAGTGTTCAGCAAATTACATGAGGTAAATTATTGTTCAAATATTACATTTTACTTGAAATGACTAATTGTATCTTCCTGGATCTATTTATCTCTTTAAGATCAGCAATGTTTATTCTTTAATTTTAAAAGTAACACATATTCATTTTTCTAAATTTAAGAAACACAAATAAAAGGGAAGAAAATAAAACATTCCCATCACCGAATCAGCTAGCAAATATTTATTAAATATCTATTTAATGGGCCAGGACTCATCCTAGGCACCAGGCACACAGAGTAAATAAGACATTTACATCCCCATGACCCTGTTAAGAATTCATAACATTGAAATAAGTGACAATAACCCAGATACCTCTCTACATATTTTCCATCTCCAGCAGAATTTTGAACTTTTTGAATTGCTCATAATGACCCTGTCAAGGTCAATGTATATTACACATTTATTTAATATGCTCCTTGCCCCTCTGTGCTAAATCCCATCCTAACTTTCCTGCTCAGGGACACGGGGCCAGCAATTCTTTTATTTTCCTGCATCATTAATTTTTCACTCTCTACTGGATTATTCTCAACCTGCACATGCTGTTATTTTTCCCACTTATAATATTAACAACCTTCTCACACCATTTCTCCTGTAGTGACTGCCCCTTTTCTTTGCTCTCCTTTGCAGCAAAACTCCTGAGATTAATTGTTTATACACACTCTAAATCTCCTCCACCCATTCTCTCATAAAACCATATACATTAGCCTTTACTACCACCAGCTCACTGAAACTATGCTCGTCAACACCACCAGTGGTCTCCATGGTGTTGAAAGCAATGGTCAATTCTCTGTTCCCCTTTTATTATCCATCAGAAACACTTGACACAATCAGTCGCCTTATTCTTACTGACACACACTCTTTACTTGTGGCCCATACCACCCATTCTTTTGGGTTTCCTCCTACTTCACTGATTGGTCCCTCTCTTTCTCTTTTGCTGGTTCTCTTTTTCTTCCTGATCTTTTCGTTAAATTGTAGAGGGTTAAGTCTCAATTCTTGGTTCCTTTCTCTATTTATGTTAACTTTCTTGGTGATCTTATGGTCTCTCATGATTTTAGACATCATTTTCAAGTCAATGACTCAAGCTTATATATTCTCTCCAGACTATTCTCCTGAACTGCGTGTCCCAGGACAACTACTTTCTTTGTATCCTGAGTGTACAAGGATATTTTAAACTTATTATGTTCTCACGTGAACTTCTAATTTTCCACCCTTTTCTAGCACCTCACAAGCTATCAGCAAATCCTGTTGGATCTACCTTCAAAATATATTCAGAATCAAACCACTTCCTTCTGCTCTACTCTCTCACTCTGGTCCAAGCCTCCTGAGAAGATCTCCTATATTTTTTCTCTTTTACAGTCAATTTTTAACACAGTTGCCAGGTAGATCCTTTTAAATATCTAAGTCAGATCGTGTCACCCTCTTCTCAAAACCCTCCAATGGTTCTCTCTTTCAATCAGAGTAATAATTAGTCTTTCATTAGCCAAAAGAACCATTTAGGTCCGCTGACTTTATCACCTACAGCACTCTCCTTAATCACCATTTCTAGCTGCCTGTGGCCTCATTGCTGTGCTGTCAAGAAGGAGGCTTGCTCCTGCCTGACAGCCATTGCTCTAATTCTTCCCTTTTCCTGGAGCACTATTTCTCCAGATGACTCCTTGACTACCTACTCAATTTCTTTCAATTCTTTTCCTCTCTTAGTAATTAGTAAGCTAATCTGTCCAGCCACTCTGTCCCTCTAGTCTGTACCTCAGATTCCAGTTACTTAGTTCCAGTTTTATTTTATTCCACATCACTTTCTAACATACTGTATATTTTATATATTTTACGTATACAGAATATATATATATTCAAACATTGTGTGTATATACATATAAAATACACAAACATAGTGTAATATTTCATTAACCTTGTCTATCTCTCTTCACTAGAAAGTTAAGATACTGGAGGGCAAATATCTTGATCTCTTTTTTTATTGATGTGTTCAAGGCCCTAGAAAAGTGCTTTGCATATAGTAGAAGCTCAATCATATTTATTGAATGACTGGAAACTACTAATTTTATTGCAACTTCAAAATAAGCTAAATCCTTTGAGGAGATGGATACCCCATTTTACATGATGCCATTATTACACATTGTATGCCTGTATCAAGACATCACATATACCCCATAAATAAACATACCTACTATTAGTATGTACCCATGAAAATTAAAAATTAAAAAATCAGCTAAATCCTAGTATTATAACCACCTTCTACACTTATTAGAAGAGCATTAACATAATCTTGAAGAAAGAAAATAATTTAGTTTGATGATTGAGATGTCTTATTCCTCATCTCCCATGTCAAATTTTAAAAAATAGATAGAAAACAATGTATTTGAACTTTAAAAGCTACAACTAAATAATATTGAAAATGTGGCAATAACTATATATCCAGTTACAAATCTTATTAATGTATCATTGAAATGTTCATAAGATTGTAGGTAAACACGTTTAACTTTTATATTTCTCTTTACTAGCTAAATGTATTTTTAACTTGTGTGTCATGTGTTTACCAGCATTTTCTTTTATTAATTAAAAAAGTAAACAAATTATATAAAAATGTCATTAATAAAAGAATAACAATGTAAAAATACACAAATAGCTTAGAGAAGAGCTCTGCAGTCCAGATAGATGTCTGGCATAGTTAAGGAAGACAGATGAAGCAACCTGGTCTAGTAAAGGAGAAAAAAATCCCAAGGCCTCAAATTAAGTGTGAGTCAACGGATATTTCAGCCATCCCAGGAAGCCAGCTAACTGTCACCCTCAGCCTACTCAGGAGAGGACACAGCCACATGACATATTTCGACTGATAATAAAAGCCAGCTGCTTGGTTGATCTATCTCAGAGGAGAATGAGAGTCTACTGCTACTTACTAAACCACAGATTCTCAGTAAATTCAGAAAAAATATTGGGATTTGCTACTGCATATTTCATAAAGACTTAACATCAGAGATCTTGAGAGCTGTGAATACTCCTACATAATCATGTCTATTCCAATGTAAAAATTGTATCACTAAGAGAGAATACTATGATAACTTGCAATTAGAATATACAAGATAAACTTCCATTGATTTGGCATTTCTTATCAAAAGTCTTAAAATTAATTTCTAGGAATTTATACAGAGAGAATAATCATATATGTATTTAAAGATTTAACTTTACTCATCACTATTAATAGTGGAAAAATATAAAAACCTTACTATTCAGTAATAAGGAATTGATCATACATTTTGATACATCCATATGGTACAATATTATGCAGCTATTAAAATTATGAGGACATTGGATATTTTCTTGATATAGTGAAGGTGTTCACAAAATATTGACAACTTAAAAAAGTAGTTTACATTATATTATGAATTGTTGGAGCCCTTTTGTTTATCATATGTTATGTACATATACACTCACACTCATACGTACACACGTGCAGACATACATCTTCACCAGTGCTGACAAGGTATGCACTAAACAGTGAGTTTTAAGAGATTCCTAAATACTAGGAAATAATATGCGAAAAACTGTGTATGGGCATTTTTCTTTTGAAAGCTTCATCTAATTCTCAAAGGCCTGGTTCTCAAGCTTTTGACTTTCTCCATGCCATTTACTAGCACAGATCAATCCCATCAGTGATATTCTGCATTAGGCAAACTAGTTTCCCAGAGAAAGAAATGCTAGGAATATTAAGATGTGCTAGGAAAGCTAAGATGAAGTATCAAAAGTTCTGGAAGGCAATGGGCAATTTGAAAAACCATCTTTGAAAATTCTAATCATTCCTCAAAGGTTGCGACAGTACATTTAGTTACTGTCAGCATGGACAGTGCTGTGGTGAACAGAGTTTCAATTTCTAGACCTCGCTAAGATTAGTTTCCTCATTAATAAGAAGGCAATTTTGGTCTCTACCTATGTGATCTTATTTTTAGGACATGATAAAAATAATTAGAAAACTATAAACTCTATAGAAGGGAATTGTTGGCTGTATACCCCATTACCTTAGCAAGTATGAGCAGTCACCCTACACTGGGGTGATCAAGGCTTGTGCCTTCATTAAGTGTATGACAGGAGAGATGGAAACAACTGCTCAGATCACGACACCAGGTTCTAAGAGTAGAATGAGCTGATCATGGATGTGAGGTCTACAGTGGCCACATGAGAGTTTAGGAGATATTGCATTATTGCATTTAGATTTGTGTTCTCTATAGGCAGAGATTATCTAATTCACCTTTGTATCCCATGATATGTGTCACCTGGGTTGGCTGTGCCTCAGCGCTCTAAGGGGAAGAGAGAAGAACCTGTGCTATAAATGGGCAGAAAACTTTGAAGGAAGGCACCACCCATTATGTGGCAGAGAGACCACCAGCTTCAAGTCATTTTGAAGTAGCTGAAGACAGGGGAGAGAGGCCTTAGGACAATCCGTGTCCTATGGGACAACCTCTGTAGTGCTCAGGAGCTGCTGAGAGACAGAATTCTAGAAGCCATAGGAAAAGTGATCAGGTAAAGAATAAAGCAAAAGAGTCTTTCCTTTATAAATGTGTATAATATCCAATATGTGAATTATCCAATTAAAAAAGAATCTGGAAGTCTTTCCTGTCTGAAAACAAAATGCATTTAGTGTAGAGGATGTGATTACATAGCAGCTATTCAAGTAGAGAAGGGCATAAACTCTAGGTGGGGATTGAGCTAGAATTTGGACTACAGACAGTAATTGACTCTTCAGATAAATATTCAAATAAAGGAGGTTGGTTGTTTGGTGATACATAAAATACTGACTCCAAGCTCAAGCAGTTGGAGCAATACAAGACGTTATAATGTAAAATTTTCTTTGGAAGGCCATACTTTTCAGAGAAAACCCTGCCATGTAAAAATATTTGATTTTTACAAATATATACAAAATGTTCCTGTGAGGTTATTTCTATATGCATAAATTGCACAAATTATCCAGAAACTATATTAAAGATAAATACAGAAGGACTACCAAGCTACCAGGTACAGAAGATGGATGGTCCTTTCCAGACAGGGCCAGGCAGGTGAATTATCCCTCTAGGTCACTAGAATCCAGAGTTCAGGCTTTAGAGATTTAGACTAAATTGGTAATTCAGAATGCAACCAGAATCTTACAGGGACAAGACAGCAGGAATTCCTGGGGAAAAAAATGAACTGGTGCCATAAAATGGGAAAGATCAGTGAGGTGTGTTATGGGACACAGGAATGTCTGCATGAGTCTCCGGGGCTTAGTGTGAAGAGAATAGTGAAGAGAAGCTGACTTCACAGTTAAGCTTTTGAAGGAAATAAGGAGGAGACTGCCTTGCCCAGCAGTAGAGCACAGACAAGATTGCAGGTATTAATTATGTTTCTCATAGAATTAAGATAATTTTAAACGCAAAAATAAAGGCTTGCAAGTTATTGGGTAAAAAGCTACCAAATAGAGGAAAAGAGAAACTTTATAAGCTTCTGTCTCAGAAAGAATATCAACTTATCCAATATTGTTTACACTAGTGGAAATGCTAAACACTGGGCTGCAAACCAAAATTAAAACACTACCAGTGCACTGAATTTAACAATAAAGACAGGGAGTAATTTGCCAAGGCAAGCTACTGGAGCAAATAATATAAACAAGTTCAACAGCCTATTCAATGCATTTTAGAGCAAAAGAGAGGGAGAACTGGTTGCCTGCCAACACCTTGCCTCAGTGAGACATGCACTCTGCTATCCAGGAATAGTAATAGGTTAGAGGTTTGCGCTGGAGAGTCTTGTCATTTCGTGTCATTTTATTGGAGATGGACTACAGGTCAATCACTAGTGATTTTATCCGTTGGGTTTTATCCTTTGGGTTTATTTGTACATTAACAGCAACTCTGATGTTTTCTCAAGTTCAAGGAGTAGGCTTCACCTGTAGATTTATTCAGATTTCCAGCACCTCTAGTTTCCTACAATTTGCTCCAGCATAGCTGCTAACAAACACTCTTAGCAAAAAATCAGTCTCCCATGAAAATTAAAATAACTCAGGCACAGAATTAAATGAATTCTGACAATTTATACCACTTTTATACCAGCAATTATTACTACTATTCTTACTTCCGAATTTTTACTTATTGTTAACTGTATCTCTAGCAGGCAGCCACTTGGAGTGCAAATATGAATTCATGTTAATTTAAATAAAAAGATCCTACAAAGAGAGGAGTGGAAAATGAATTAAAAAGTCATCATCAAAATGCATTTATTAAGCATCTTTTTATACATCAGCTGTTCAAGACACACTGTAAATTATAGAACAGACTAAAGCCTTTGTTCTCTTTAAGTTCTTCATCAAAAACATCTAAAGGAGCTATGCAAAAATGTTTAAAATACATAGCCATTAGGGGAAAATAATCAAATATTGGAACAAAATAAAGGAAGCTTTTATATGTTGTCAGGTAAAAAGTCAGTTCATTCTGGAATGAGGGGAAATGTAGGTGTGTATATGATTGGGAAGAAAGTCAGGTAGGTTGGCCATGAAAATTCCGTGGACTAGTTGGGCAGAGGGAAGGAAAAAGCAAATTCTTGTCTATTCCTGCTTCCCTATCAGAGGAGGCATAATGGACTTACATGAAGCCACAGAGTAAAAACAGTGCATATTGATCTGTCAGTTTTACTAAAAATACTTAGAGAAAATGCTTTAAGTAATCAAAATATCATCTTGTATTACAACAAACATAAACATACTATGGAGTTGAACGCAAAGGGTTGCATACATTTTAAAGAAAAACGATAAGACTCAATGAAAATTTTGAGCCTGTCTTGGTTGCTTAAATAACATTGTACCTTTTCAATCCACTATTCCAGAATAACTCATGCTTCTTGTAGCATGAGCTATCGTTAGGAGTATTTCTTTTCCAAATGTGGAAAATAGAAAACTCTCTCTGTTTTGTGGTGATTCTTAAGTAAGAAGTGATAGAAATGTTAAACATAGTTTTTACTACTTGAAAATTGACTAAAACAGGTACATAGCAATGGCAAAATACAAGATCCTTCATAAGTGAGAAGTATATCTCTAAGACAGTATTCACAAGTGTATTGCTACGTGCCAGAAAATATATCAAGACTCAATGCAAAGATAAATCATTTCATTATTTAATTAAGAGGGAGAGAAGGCACTTCAACAGAAAGCAAGGTAATAGAATATGTATTTCTATTACTGGAGATGACTATGAAAAAAATGGGAGAAATGTCAAGGCAAGATACTAGGGAAGATGCCATTGAAAATGTCAGTAATTCATTTCAAAAGCAATTCCACACAATGGTTCTTTCAGTCCGTATGGAAATAAGAAAGAGATATGTCCTTTCTTCTTCATGAGTTGTGAGAAACTGGATGGAAATGGGAACGCTGGGTAAATGGTATAGAATACGTACCTAGCTACTTTATGAAGTATATGGGAAAGGAGAGGAAGCAGATATAATCTTCAAAGAAGGAGAAAGCTAGTGAAAGTCACGAAGGTATCACTGAAAATTAGAATCCTAGAGTCTCAAAATGGCCTGTCCCACTTTCCTACTGGTTTGGGGGAAAAACAGCACAATTAGAGACAGGGTGGTATGTAATAATAATAATTAAATAATAAAAGAAATTATACAAAGTGTCTTGGGAATTGCACATAAGAAGAGCTTAACTGGATTTCTCTCAGAGGTATTTTTATATGCAGATATTCCTATGTTATGGGATGAATAATCTTGCCTCTTTAAGGAATTGTAGCCACCAGTGAACTGCTGAAGGTACTGCTGGAGCAGTGGGTCCTTGTTAATAACGCTAAAGATACAGGCCAACTCTATTCTCTTTCTTCATCCACAAACATTCCAGTTTTACTTTTCTCATCTGTCCTCAGGAGCTGAAGGGGAAAAAAAAGTTCAGGAGTTTCACCAAGCAGAGGCTACCTCTTCTTCATTTAAGATTCTCAGTGCCTGTGCACATGGTAGGTAATAAATGTTTCTGAATTGAACAAATCAAAAAGAAAAATGGAAGGCAAGTGGTAATTCTAGGTCATAAATTTAATTAAGGTAAGGTAAAGAAACTCTAAGATCAATATGAAGAGAAGAAAATAGAAATGGGAGTGTGGAGAAAGGGAAAAGCAAGAGAAAAGTATGAAAACTTGAAAATGACACGATTACAGAAAAGAAAGTTTGGAGTGAACAATATAATGATATTTCTTTGATGTACCATAAATGAATTTTTTAAAAAATTGTGAGCTCTCTGACAGGAGGTGTTACTCTGAATAACTGCTAATAATTCTTAACAAATCAATTTAAAGGTAATAATAATTTTTCCCATTTATACTTATAAAACTGACATATTAATTGATGATAATAAAACCTTTCCTTTGAGTTACTTATAATATGACATTGATTTGATAGATCAGATAAATAGCCTTCATTATATATCTAGGATACAGGGATCTTTTCATCTGGAAAATTCAAGGTGAGGTTCCTGGAATGAAGGGCCTTTAGGTCCCCTGTGGTTCACTCTCTGAATGTCTTTACCAACAAATCTGTAAAGCTCAGGATTCACCAGGTCAGGATTCACAAACCCACTGGCATTCAGTAAGTAGCTTCCTTCACCCTTCCTTTTTCCTATGCCATAAACATGAAAAAGCAGCACGAAGTTGAATGTGTCAGTAACAGTTGGGTTTTGTTAACCACTATCCCTCTCTCCTGATATTTAAAGAAGGTGACTTATCTTCTGTCTTGGGCAGCAGAGACAATAGAATGATGCAAAAAATAGAGATCTGGACTGCTGTGGATGGTTCTTTTGGAGAGATAAAGGGAGGAAAGGGAAGGCAGAGTTTCCTGTTTGAGTGTTTGTTTTATGTATCCTGTTTTCAATTTCCCTTTGGGGAATACCATACATAGGATACAATATGGAATAGCTAGTGCAGCATGTGGTCTTACAGCAGATCTTAATATGTATTAATTAATGTCAATCTATATTATTTTATTCATCTATTTAATTGAAAACACAACTTAAAATCTTGCTATCCTGCAATATAACATTTAATGTATTCAATAACTGGCACACATGAAAAAACTACATATAGTGGGTTGTGATTAAATATTACTTTTGGAAGAATGAGCAGATTCTGCCAGAAGTATATCTCCATGGCAGAGTCAGAATTCAAAAAATATCTTACATACATTTCTGTTCATTGCATTGAGTTGAATAACTTGACACATGCTTAACATTACACACTCTAGAAATCCTCAAAGTAATTTTATAAAGGTAAGGTCAATAAACACCTAGAAGAATATAAAAATCTTAGAGAGCATCGTTATTTACTTGGCACCTGACAAAACCAACACTTTAAAAAATAAGGCGTGGTTTTTATGTTGTCATTGAGTACTAGCACGTTTCTTGACAGGCAGAATCATGTAAAAACCATACTCAGCTGAAATTTATGGAAACATTGGGGAAACCTTAGTCAAATCGACTCTTAGTAAAGAAATAAAAACCATAATCAGATGCACTTGGAAGAAACTTGTTTAAGCCTGGTTAATATTTACAACTAGGTTAACACGAGTAATTTGAGGTCAAATGAATCTGCATTTTCAAACTCTGAGGCTGCCCGTGCAGAACTAATAACAAATGGAATACGTAAGACGCTACTATATTTAAATTGAAAAAGGCTTAGAAAAGTTGTGTTGACAATATTTGGTTGAGATTTAGTTATAATTGTTTGAAGTATATTATTGGCACAGAAGTGTGCATATACCTTGGAGTTCAAAATCAGGCTGTCCTTCACATCTCTAGTGTTAAGAAAATTATTTTAAAGTAGAGCCAGGGAACTATGCATGAGTGACCTCTGATTTTACATGCAAACTTTTGTGTACATTTTTCTGAGAAGAGAAGTCATTGTTTCATGGGAAACAGAAAATTTCAAATCCTACTAATTCTGGTGTTTCTAGAATGACTAAATATGGCATTAAATCAACAGTGTAACTATATATCATACTGTCAGTTTCCCATGTGGATTTTGTAACATCAGCCTCACTCCACTTAATTCAGTTTCTTTCATCTAGCAGATTCTCAGTATATGTGTGCCATTGATAATTATGACAGTAGTCCAAGCCATGATCTCATTTTCCAGGCTGTGTTCCCCTCCTCATTTTCAAGTTCCTCTCTAGGCCAGCAAGGTTTTTATTCTCTCTCATCATAGTAATAAACCTGTCACTGTGATCAGGTCAGACATAAAATTTGCCAAGGCCAGCACACAAATTCCTTTCCCTGCAAGTAAGCTTGTCTCATTCTTGATCCTATCCTTGATGACGGGAAGGCCATCTTGTATATCATCTGTCCATTTGTAGACCAAATGGTCTACAAGGAAAGGGCATCTAAATTTTGCCAGGTTTATTTTGTAACCCACTGCCTAGCTTGTGATTAAGGCTGAGATGACAAGGTTTTCTTCCCAGCACCAGAAGGAATATGTTCTTTTTTTCCTACCAGAACAGGTTGTTACAGAGTTTTAAAAGGCAGGTAAAAAAAAAAAAAAAAAAAAAGCAGCAGCAGCAGCAGCTAAAGTATTCAGAATATACCTAGTCCCCAGCATATTACTTTTCATGAAGCTCCAAATATTTCTCTTCTTATGTTTATGAAAAACATGTATCTAAATATTTAAGTGTTTTTCTTCTTCCTAAGAATGAGTCATATTTAGCAATTTTACCTATATCTCTAAAAATGCATTTTATTTAAATAAGAAAACAAGAAAGCATCAAAAAGCTAGTAAACACAATCTAACAAGTGTTTAAATTTGGACTATATTATATACCATTATTCTTACAGTATCAATAGCCAAGCCAAGTCTCAAGTATAATCTAGAAAAGTGGTTTCTCATCTGATAATTTTTTAGAGAAAGTTTTGGTGACTTAAACATCTACATTTACACTTTTTATTATGTATTATATATACTTGCTTTAATAATTTAAATGTTACAGAAATATAGGTTTAGAACATAAGAAACTCACTATAATCCCATCCAATCAAGGACAACTTCTATTATCAGTTTGATCTATATTATTAATGTACTAAGATATTATTTTAACATCATGGGATTGTTTTTTAAAGAAATGTGAAAATATTTCACCACTTCCTTTTTTCATTTAATATTTACTTGATGTTTTTCCATGTCAGTGTATATTAGAGCCACTTTATTTTTTTATTAAAGGGCTATATAATATTTCATTATAAGAATTTATGATAATTTATTAAATCAACACCTTACTGATAGATATTCAGAATTTTTTCAATTTTTTACTCACAACCAATGTGTCAGTGAACATTCTTTATGCACCCATATGAGTCCTTCTGTAGAATGGCTGCAGACATATGGAAGAGTCAAAGGAATTAATGTTTTAACAAATATTTCTAAACATATTCCAAAAATATTGTAAAGAATTTACATGTTCACAAGTAGTATATAAAAGAATCTGTCCTACACACTTTTCAACTTTTTAAAACTCATACAATAACAACTTTCTAAAGCAGATGTCACAAACTCAGATGACTTCAGGAACAAATAGATACCAAAAAAATGTGCATCAGCACAGAGTAAAAAATGGGAAGCAGTAGAAATTCAGCAAATTTAATTTTAGTAAATACTATGAGGCCCAAAACAAACACTTCTTCAGTTCTCAGGTTGTCAGTTTTCAGCCCTTGTCTTAATGGAATACACCTAGTTTTGATTTTCTAAAGCGCAGAATTTCCTTTACTTGAGAAAGCAATACAACCTTTAATGAGATGATTAATTTCACTGGATACATCTTATTTTTTTTTTAACCTTATTTTCTTTCTTTACTTTTGCTTCAAGATTTACAGTTACGAGAAGAATTCATTGTTTCCTAGACAGGATTCATTATATGTTGTATTAATTTTTTATCAATACAAATCTTCTGTAACAGATATGTTGAAAACAGTAAAATTCATTGTCTTATATTTTCCCCATTTATAAAAACAGTTTTCTTCCACTTATCAACTTGCTAGAAAGCCTTCAAACTTACATACAAGATTATTTTAATACCCTTACTATTCCCATATTAGTAACAGAGAAAAAATATGAAAATACACTACTTGTCTTAAATGTAAGCAATATCCTGCTAAGGTTTATATTGAACCTACCAAAGCATCCTTGAATAGAATAAAAGAAATAACATTATTTTAGCTTGACAAAAAACAGAAGAGAAAAATTCTTAGTGTCCTTTTGATAACAGTGGTTATCTTGTGGTCTGTGAGAAAGGGTGAAGGCCATGGAGAAAACTGGTTCTGCTCTCATTTTTCTAGTCCCACTGCATCAATAAACCTCTGGAAGTTTCAACACAGAGCACACAATGTGAGCATGGAGCAGCTTGGCTTCTCTTAGCACTTTGTTATGTCCTTTAACCTTATGAGATTGTCAGTAAAGATGGCTAAGCAAGGGATTCCCATTGCTACAGTGTCAATGGAGGATTGGATTTCAAAGCAGAATAGCTCCTCTATCAATTCAAGTTTGGGGGGTGATGGCGATTAGGAAAGTGAGTTCGGAAATGAGTTGTTATTCTAATTGAACTTTTGTATTTACAACTGCTATTCATGCCATCTTTTTTTTTCTTCAGTGAATTAAAAAATGAAACACCTACACATAAAATGAGGCATAAAACTGCAGGCATTTTTTCAATACTTTTGATTTCTATTTAACCGAAATGTTGAATCTACCAACTCTACTGGATGTAAAAGAAAGTTACACAATGTTAACAATTGGAAATCAGACCTCTTTTGAAGAAAATTTCTCAAATGTTCACATTTGAAATATACCATATTATCCTGCCTTGAAAAATCATTTTAGGGAAAATAAGAATTTTAAGGAATTATTTTAAGTGTTCTAAATTACAGTACCATACCTTAGTTTTTATTTTTTTCTTAATGAGAAATATCTCATACTATACATTTACTTCTTTTGATTTTTGAAGGTAATCATGAGTGATATAAAAATAATTTTGTTTCAGGAAATGTATGCCTTAGAGTAGGAAAGAATTGTCCAAGAGTAACAGAAATTTTTAGATATTTATTTTGGCTTGATGTTAAAAATCTAAAGAAACAACTAAATTGGAATCAGCTGTGCTTAAAATAAAGAAGCAGCAGGAAAAGATAGGAATATTATATTTTATAAGAAAAACATTCTAGAGAGGCTCCTAAATTCATCCTATTCATGAAGACTTAAAAAAAAAAAAAACTAATTAGAGGAAAAATTCCTTTGCAACTATCTCATTTTGTATGCAAATAATACATTCAACTCTACCCTGAAAACAACACTAAAATACATATAGCTTATAAATATTTTATTCATTTGTGTATCCATTCATCCTTACACAAGTCATAAAGATGACTTTTCCTTATATTTTTTTTTCTGCATTCTTCATCTGGAATTGTAAATACCTGGAGTTACAATTTTATTAAAATTGGGAGAGCCATTTGTTATATGATAATCACACTTATTTCATTGGAATTTTCTCTGGTTTAGACTTCTGGCCCCTTTTATCAGATTAGTAATTGAAACTGATTGACAGATATCTTAAGGCATATATAAACACTATATAAATTGGGGCAGCTCCTTATAAAGCAAATTTTAAAAGGACTTTTGTAGTTCTGAGCTTGGAGAATTGAGGCTACCAAACATACTTTACGTTCAACATACGTTACGTTCAAAATTTCATTTGCTTTAAAAATAACTACTCCCTTTTATAAATCTTCATAGATCTTCTAGTCTATGACAATGTTGCATTTTAGCTACATTTGGCAAACTACAGAGATACATCTGTTAAAACTGCATTCCTCATGATTTTTAAAAACATTTGCAATCATGAAAGTTTTCTTGCATTAATTTTCTTCTCTATTACTTTCCATTTCTTTCTCAGTTCTCTCTCAGAACTCTCATACACATCAAGTTTAGTAGGCAAGAAATTTTCTCTCCTAATCCAAATCTTTAAACACTTCACAAATACCTTTATAGACAGGAATAGGAGTTTGCTAAAATTTTAATTTTGGTTAAATTCAACAAAGTCCCTGTGTGCCCAACACTGTGCTATATGTTCTGAATAAATAAGGCATATTTCTTGCCCTTGAAACACTTCAGAGCAATGATCTTCCAGCATTTTAAATTTTAAATCACATATCCACTCTGGGTTGAAAAAAAAAGTTTCTGCATGCAGTCCTATGCATGTGTGCATATGTATTTATACATAGCATCATGTATTAGTATACAAGTGACTTAGTTCATTTTCATGCTGCCAGTAAAGACATACCCGAGACTGGGAAGAAAAATAGGTTTAATGGACACACAATTCCACGTGGTTGGGAAGGCCTCACAATCAAGGCAGAAGGCAAAAGGCACTTCTTACCTGGTGGTGGCAAGAGGGAATGAGTGCTTGGGCAGGGAAACTCCTGTTTTTAAAACCACCAGATCTCATGAGACTTATTCACTATCATAACAGCAGCACAAGAAAGACCTGCTGCCATGATGCAATTACCTCCCACAGGGTCCCTTTGGGAATTCAATATGAGATTTGGGTGGGGACACAGCCAAACCATATCATTGCACCCCTGGCCCCTCCCAAATCTCATGTCCTGACATTTCAAAACCAATAATGTCTTCCCAACAGTTCCCCCAAAGTCGGAACTCATTTCAGAATTAACTCAAAAGTCCACAGTCCAAAGTCTCATTTGAGACAAGGCAAGTCCCTTCTGCCTAGGAGCCTGTAAAAATCAAAAGCACACTAGTTACTTCCTAGATACAATGTGAGTACAGGCATTGGGTGAATACAGCCATTCCACATGGGAGACACTGGCCAAAACAAAGGGGCTACAGGGCCCATTCAAGTCTGAAATCCAGTGGGGCAAATTTTAAAATTCTAAAACGATCTCCTTTGACTCCATGTCTCACATCCAGGTCACGGTGATGAAACAGGTGAGTTTCCATGATCTTGGGCAGCTCTGTCCCTGTGACTTTGCAGGATACGGCCTCTCTCCTGGCTACTTTCATGGGCTGGTGTTGGGTGTCTGTGGCCTTTCCAGGCGCATGGTGCAAGCTGTCAGTGGATCTACCATTCTGGGGTCTGGAGGATGGTAGTCATCTTCTCACAATTCCACTAGGTGGTGCCCCAGTAGGGACTCTGTTGGGGGCGCTGACCCCACATTTCCCTGCAACACTGCCCTAGCAAAGGTTCTCCATAAGAGTTCCACCACTGCAGCAAACTTCTGCCTGGACCTCCAGGCATCTCCATACATCCTCTGAAATCTAGGCAGAGGTTCCCAAACCCCAATTCTTGACTTCTGTGCACCGGCAGGCTCAACACCATATGGAAGCTGCCATGGCTTGTGGCTTGAACCCTCTGAAGGCATGATCTAAGCTCTATGTTGGCCCCTTTCAGGCATGGCTGGAGTGGCTGGGACACAGGGCACCAAGTCCCTAGGCTGCACACAGCACGGGGACCTGGGACCAGCCTACGAAACCACTTTTTCCTCCTAGGTTTCTGGGCCTGTGATGGGAGGGCTGCCATGAAGTTCTCTGACATGCCTTGGAGACATTTTTCCCACTGTCTTGGTGATTAACATTTGTCTCCTCATTCCTTATGCAAATTTCTGCAGCTGGCTTGAATTTCTCCTCAGAAAATGGGATTTTCTTTTCTATCGCATTGTCAGTCTGCAAATTTTCCAAACTTTTATACTCTGCTTCCCTTTTAAAGCTGAATGCCTTTAACAATACCCATGTCACCTCTCGAATGCTTTGCTGCTTAGAAATTTCTTCTGCCAGATACCCTAAATCATCTCTCTCAAGTTCAAAGTTCCACAAATCTCTAGGGCAGGAGCAAAATGATGCCAGCTGCTTTGCTGAAACATAACAAGAGCCACCTTTGCTCTAGTTCCCAACAAATTCCTCATGTCCATCTGGAACCTACTCAGCCTGGATTTCATTGTCCACATAATTATCAGCATTTTAGTCAAAGCCATTCAACAAGTCTCCATGAAGTTCCAAACTTTCCCACATTTTCCTGTCTTCTTCTGAGCCTTCCAAACTGTTCCAACGTCTGCCTGTTACCCAGTTCCAAAGTTCCTTCCATATTTTTGGGTGTCTTTTCAGCAGTACCGCACTCCACTGGTACCAATGTACTATAATAATCAGTTTTACACTTTTAAATCACACGGCTGATAAAGACATACCCAAGGACTAGGCAATTTACAAAAGAAAGAGGTTCAATGGACTTACAGTTTTACATGGCTGGGGAAGCCTCACAATATTGGTGGAAGGCAAAGAAGGGCAAGTCACATCTTACGTGGGTGGTGGTAGGCAAACAGAGAACTTGTGCAGGAAAACTCTCATTTTTAAAACCATCAGATCTAGTGAGACTTCTTCACTATCATGAGATGATCACAGGAAAGACCCACCCCCATGATTCAATTATCTCCCCCTGGGTCCCTCCCATAATACATGGGAATTATGGGAGCTTCAAGATGAGATTTAGGTGGGGACACAGAGCCAAACCATATCAAGAAGCATATTATATAACTTGCATTATGCATAAACATAGAAGTTAGAGATGATAATACAACATAAAGATAAATAATGATATCTTAAAATTTACCTCCAAAGATCTTCTGGCTCATTCCATTAGTGACATGCATTCTGCTTTGGAGTTCACTGGTATAGAGGCGAGGATAGCATGTACATAGATAATTTCAATAAAATTGTCATTTATGTGATTAACAGTAAACAGACAGTGCCAAACATGGAAAGAGCTCAGAAAAGACTGTCTGGAGAAGGAGACCCTAGAGCCAAGCCCTGAAGTATAAACAGGAGCTAGTAACACAAAAAAAAGGAGGAAGAGAATGAATAGAAGAACATTCCAACCAGTACAAGCAATTTATGTAAAAGCAAAATGGTGCAAAGACAAGAGGGTGATTATAAAGGAAATGTTCTGGACTAATGAAATGTAGAATCAGAGATGGAGTACTGATGTTGAAGAAGAATGGGGAAAGCAGGTAATTTTTAAAAAGTACTTTCAACCTTAGCAAGGTATGGAAAATCTTTGAAGAAATTTAAGAGGGTGAGTGAAGTTCATGATCAGATATTTGTTTTGGATTAGCCTCTAGGCAGCTGTATTGGGAATGGATTTGAAGATATGCAAATATTACCAGGGAAACTCATGGTAGCCTATGTCTATATCCAGCTGAGAGACAAAGAATAACAGAATTAATGTGGTGGCAGTAAAGACGCAGCTCCCAGGAGGGGATGAGTGGTAACATGAGGAAAGAAACCAGTAGAATTTGGTAGTGATTTTCTGTAAGTGACTGGTAAGTAAGAGGGAATAATCTCAGTTATTTTGTAGTTTCTAATTTAGATGACTGGCGACTTCTAACTGAGAGGGTGAACACGGCACAGTGGCAAAAAACGATTTAATGTTTTGGGAAACCTCCATACAGTTCTTCATAATCACTGCACTAATTTATATTACTAACAGTGTAAAAGTGTTACGTCTTCTTAACAACCTCGCCAAAACTTGTTATCTTTTTTTTTTTGATATTAGCCATTCTGACTGGTGTGAGGTAATATCTCATTGTGATTTTAGTTTGCATTCATTTTTTTGCACTTTTGAAATGATTAATAATGTAGAACACTTTTTCATATGCTTGTTGGCCATTTTTCTGTCTTCCTTAAGAAATGTCTACTTAGGATAAAAACTCAATGAATTAGGTATGGAAGGAATGTATACCATACATAATACATGTACAATGTACACAACAAAATACAGGCCATATATAAAAAGCCCACAGCTAACATCATATTTAATGGTAAAAAGTTGCAAAGTTGTTCTCTAAGATCAGAAACAAAACAAGGATTTTCACTCATGCCACTTTATTCAAATAGTATGATGGTTTTTGCCAGAACAGTTAGGCAAGACAAGAAATAAAAGGCATCCAAATAGGAAAGGAAGTAGTGAAATTGTTGCTGTTTGCTGATGACACAGAAAACTCTAAAGCCGCCACCAAAAAACTACTAAACCTGGTACACAAATACAGTAAAGTTATAGGATAAAAGATCAACACGCAAAAATTAGTAGCATTCTTATAGATTATTCAAAAAACAAATCAAGAAAACAATCGCAATTATAATAGTGCCAAAAACAGTTAAGAATAAATTAACCAAGGAGATAAAAGATCTGTGCACTGAAAACTATAATACATTGAGGAAAGAAATTGAAGACACAAGTAAATGAGAAGATACCTTATGTTCAACTTTTCTAGAACAGTATAGATTGGAAGAATAAATATTGTTAAAAATTACCATACTGCCCAAAGAGATCTACAGATTTAATGCAATCCCTTGTATTGGAATAAAAATTCTAATGTCACTTTTCACAGAAATAGGAAAAAAAATTCCAAAATTCATAAGGAACCACACACACCCAAAAACCAAATAGCCAAGACAATCCTGAACAACAACAACAAAAGAAAACAAAGCTGGAGACATCACACTACTGTTAACAGGATCCTTGGGGTGTCACTTTTCTGGACAGAAACCTCTGTGGCCAGTAGTGCCTTTGCCTGATTTTTGTTTAAGCCCATTGAGCTCATTCCATCCACTCAATCTGGCAGGCTGCATTTGGCTCATGCTGCCAACCTGGATCTCATGTCTGCCAAGGATGAGTCAGGGGTGGAGCGGTGAGGGGTGTGTGAGCGAGCATGGGGTCCAGCCACTGTGCAGTCAGACACTGGCTGCTGCAATTGGGGAGCAGCTCCAGGTGCCGGCATAGGCACCAGCTCTCTGCAAAGCTATAGCTGGACCAGGCACACTCTAAGCAGCTTCCCCAACTGGTACTGGGAATGTGATGGTGCTCAGAAGCTTGGAGATTCCAGGAACCACAGAGCCCCAAAGAGGGAGTCACAGTCCTGGCTCTGTGAGCTCCCAGGTCTAGGCTTCCTAAAGGGCTGCAGTTCTTCTCTGCTTCTCTTTGCCTGCAACATGGTGGAGAAGGGGTGTGTTTTATCCCTGTTTGTGTTACAGATCTTCCAGACCCGCCATTCTGTGGGTCCTAAGTTATTGTCCTGTGTCCAGGAAGAATGTGATGCATGGACAAGTGGAACATGAACAGGGCAAAAAGGAGTTTTACTGAGTGATAGAATAGCTCAGAAGAGGCCCTGGAGTGGATAGCTCCACTCTGCCAGACAGGTCATTGCATCTAGTGTTCAGCTCTCAGCAGATAGTAGGCCCTGGAGTCGGGTGCTTCTCTCTACAGGCAGGTCATTCTGTCATCTGCTCAGCTCTGGCTGAGACCTCGGCTTTATGGGCCTCAGAGTGGGGGAAGTGCATGCCGACTGGTCCATGGGAGGCCATAGGGCGGCACGAAAAAGGCACTCTGGTCCATGGGACTGGCAGCCTGTCTCCCAGCCTTCAGGCCTCCCTGGCCTAAAGGTGGGGCTTCACTGGAGATCCACCCTCTTCTGCCCAGGAACCTGTCTACCTCCTGCTGCTGTCACTTTTCACAGAAATGGGAAAAAAAATTCCAAAATTCATAAGGAACCACACACACCCAAAAAACAAATATCCAAGACAATCTTGAACAACAAAAACAAAACAAAACAAAGCTGGAGACATCACACTACTGCTAACAGGATCCTTGGGGTGTCATGGTGCTGTAGGTGTTAATGGGCACCTGCAGGACAGCATCAAGCTGGCTTCAACACCTCATCAGTTTCCCTCCTCTGCTTGTCAGTGCTCAAAGTCTGGAGAGAACCGAGGCAGCAGAGGACTGGTGTGTCAACTCCGCCCAAGCATGTACACACCTGGATTGGCTGTGACAGCACCTGAGCTCGGCCCCGACTTTGCTCCAAGATTGGAGTGGGCAGAGACAACAGGGAGAAGCCAAGCAGTGGGAGCAGGCACTTCTGAGCCTGTGAGGGCGGGGAGGCCTTCCCAGGCCCCCAAGAGTGCAGGGAGGTTTGGGCCCACAGCCGTGGTTTGGGCGGCTGCAGCTGTATCCAGGAGAGCAGGGCTCTCACCTGCTCTCGCCCCAAGAGCACTGGGATGGCTGGGTCCACAGCTATGGCTTCAGTAGCTGCAGTGGCACCAGGGGAGCTCCTGCCCCAGCTTGGAAGGAATGGGGTTCGCATTTGTCCCCAGCTCCTGCAGGACCCATGGAGCATGCAGGCCCAGCTGCACCTCCCTGCTGCAGCTGGCATGATAGCAGCGGCCACTACAGATGACCCGCTGCTGCCATCACTACCTGACTTCAAAGTATATTACAAAGAAATAATAGTAAAAACAGTATGATACTAATATAAAAATGGAAAAAAAATGACCAATGGAATAAAATAGAGAAACGAGAAATGAATTTAAAAATCTGTGATCAATTAATATTTCACAAAGCTGCCAAGAGCACACAATGGGGAGTAGACGGTCTCTTCAATAAAGGGTGTTGAGAAAACTGGATATCCACACGCAGAAACATGAAGCAACCTTTATCCTTTTATCTCATATTAGTTACAAAAGTCAACTCAAAATGGATTAAAGACTTAAACCTAAGACCTGAAACAGTAACTGTACTAGAAGAAAGCATAGGAAAACACTACATGACACTGGTCTGGGCAATGATTTTTTGGATTTCATTCTAAAAGATAAAGCAACAAAAGCAAAAGTAGACAAAGGGAATTATATCAAACTAACAAGTTTTGCACAGCAAAGGAAGCAATTAATAGGATGAGGAAACAATCTGTAAATTAGGAGAAAATATTTGCAATCAAAACATCTGATAGGGAGTTAATATTCAAAATATACAAGGAACTCAAAAAACTCAATAGCTAAAAAACAAATAACCTGATTAAAAGATAGGCAAAGGACTTAACATTTCTATTAACAGTATATGATGGGGAAACAAATATGTAAAAAAAAAAAAAACTTTGCTAATTTGATAGACATAATAATATATCATTTTATTTCCATTTCTTTGATATTGTTCAGTATAAATAGTTTATTAGCTCTTCCTCCTCTCCCTCTCCTTTCTCTCTCTCTTTTCTTTTTCTCTCTCTAATATCTCTCTCTCTCTCTCTTTCTATTGCCCTATCATTTCTTTTAGCCCATTTTTCTACTGGGGTCTTGTTGATCTTCTCATTAATCTGTGGATGTCCTTAAATAATAAGGCTACACAAACTCTGCTGTCATCTATGAAATAAACATATTTTAAGTAGTTGGCCATCTATCTCTTTATGTTGTTTACAATTGTCCATCCCTTCATATTCTATACATATTTTTAAAAATAATAATTAGATGTGTTTTCAGGAAATTTGGAGCCTACTGAAAAATACCAAGAAGGCAATAACAATCTATATCCAACCATCCAGACATACCACTTTTAATTTATGCACGTGTGTGTGACATTTATATGTGCGTACATATATAATCACCCTTTCATACATGCATATACAACATTTAGGTACAAATAGTGGCTGGGCATAGTGGCTCACGCCTGTAATCCCAGCACTTTGGGAGGCCGAGGAGGATGGATCATGAGGTCAGGAGATCGAGACCTTCCTGGCTAACACGGTGAAACCCCATCTCTACTGAAAATACAAAAAATTAGCTGGACATGGTGGTGGGCACCTGTAGTCCCAGCTACTCGGGAGGCTGAGGCAGGGGAATGGCATGAACCTGGGATGCGGAGCTTGCAGTGAGCTGAGATCATGCCACTGTACTCCAGCCTGGGCAACAGAGGGAGCCTCTGTCTAGAAACAAACAAACAAACAAAAAGTACAAATAGCATCATACTTTAAATACTATTTTCATAAACTTATTTTTCACTTATATGTATATTTCAGATAGCTCCCTAATAATAAAATATGCTGTGAAAATACCTTTATTTAATACTTCAGAAGGTTTAGTTTGCATAGATATTTAATAATTTATTTAATAACTTCCTCATTTTTGGACATGCAAATGTTTCCCATTTTATTACTTTAAATATTATGTCAATAAACATCTTTGTACACATTGCTTCGTGTTCATAATTATTGCCTTAATTTTTTTTTATATTTGGAATTCCGAAGTCAGAGAGTATGTAGACTTTTAAGATTTTATGATACATAATGACAAACAGTCACCTAGAAAAGTTGAACCAAATTCTTGGCCCATCTCTGTAGTATGATATGGTCCATTTCTCCACATCCTCATCAGTGTTGAATGTATTTATGACAGCCTATATTGAGTGTTTACAATGTGCCAGACTCTATGTCTACTTTGTTGATGAAGTACCTGAACATCAGTAAAGTTTCAGCAGTTTGCCTAAATCCTCACAGATAATTGGACAGTGGGGTATATTCAAAGTTCAATAAGGCCTTAACAGTGATGCTCTGTCAATATCCTATATTGTTTCCCAGAGCTTTATATTTTCAGATGACCATTATAAAGCAAAAGTTTTTGATTCCTAACTATGTTGAGTCTTTTAATTTTTAAGTTCAGAGGTCATTAGGACTTTTCTGTGAAAAGCTCTCACAAGCCTTTGCTAATTATCCCAATGAGATTCATATTTATTTTTAATGATATCTAATAATACTCCATATTTTACTAATATTGGCCATTTGTATCATATATGCAGTGAATATTTTTTCAAGTGTTTTATTTTGAAAATAGAATTCAGAGGATTTTCTAATGTGCATAAATTAATTTTCCAATCAAAATCTCAGCAGGGTTTTTTGTAGATATCAACAAGCTGACTCTAAAATTCACAGTGTAATACAAAGGAATAGGAATACCAAAGCAACTTTGTAAAAGAAGAGGACTCACACTGTCTGATTTCAAGACTTACTGTAAAGCTACTGTAATAAAGACAGTGTGATAATAGAAAACATATAAATACATACATCAATTGGACACAATAGAGAGACCAGAAATATACCCGCACAAATGTGACTGATTTTCGGACAAAAATGAAAAGTCAATTTAGTGGATAAAAAAGTCTTTTATTAAAAAGTGATTAAACAATTAGATCAGCAAGATGGCTGAATAGGAACAGCTCCAGCCTCCAGCTCCCAGCATGAGTGACAGAGAAGACGGGTGCAGACCACACACCTCACACCTCACATAGCGGGGTACACCCCTAAGACAAAGCTTCCAGAGGAAGAATCAGACAGCAGCACTCGCTGTTCAGCAATATGCTATCTTCTGCAGCCTCTGATGCTGATACCCAGGCAAACAAGGTCTGGAGTGGACCTCAAGCAATCTCCAACAGACCTACAGCTGAGGGTCCTGACTGCTAGAAGGAAAACTAACAAACAGAAAGGACACCCACACGAAAACCCCATCAGTACGTCACCAGCATCAAAGACCAAAGGCAGATAAAACCACAAACATGGGGAAAAAGCAGGGCAGAAAAGCTGGAAATTCAAAAAATCAGAGTGCATCTCCCCCTCCAAAGGAACGCAGCTCATCGCCAGCAATGGATCAAAGCTGGACAGAGAATGACTTTGACGAGTTGAGAGGAGAAGGCTTCAGTCGATCAAACTTCTCAGAGCTAAAGGAGGAACTACGCACCCAGCGCAAAGAAACTAAAAATCTTGAAAAAAGAATGGAAGAATGGATAACTAGAATAATCAATGCAGAGAAGGCCATAAACGAACTGACAGAAATAAAAACCGTGACAGGAGAAACACGTGACAAATGCACAAGCTTCAGTAACCGACTTGATCAACTGGAAGAAAGGGTATAAATGATTGAGGATCAAATGAATGAAATGAAGCAAGAAGAGATGTCTAGAGAAAAAAAAGGAAAAAGAAATGAACAAAGCCTCCAAGAAATATGGGATTATGTGAAAAGACCAAACCTACATCTGATTGGTGTGCCTGAAAGAGAGGGGGAAAATGGAACCAAGTTGGAAAACACTCATCAGGATATCATCCAGGAGAACTTCCCCAACCTAGTAAGGCAGGCCAACATTCGAATTCAGGAAGTACAAAGAATGCTACAAACATACTCCTCGAGAAGAGCAACTCCAAGACACGTAATTGTCAGATTCACCAAAGTTGAAATGAAGGAAAAAATGTTAAGGGCAGCCAGAGAGAAACGTCAGGTTACCCACAAAGGGAAGCCCATCAGACTAACAGCAGATCTCTCAGCAGAACCTCTCTAAGCCAGAAAAGCATGGGAGACAATATTCAACATTCTTAAAGAAAAGAATTTTCAACCCAGAATTTCATATCCAGTCAAACTAAGTTCATCAGTGAAGGAGAAATAAAATCCTTTACAGACAAGCAAATGCTGAGAGATTTTGTCACCACCAGGCGTGCCGTATAGAGATCCTGAAGGAAGCACTAAACATGGAAAGGAACAACCAGTACCAGCCATTGCAAAAACATGCCAAAATGTAAAGACCATCGATGCTAGGAAGAAACTGCATCAACTAATGAGCAAAATAACCAGCTATTATCACGATGACAGGATCAAGTTCACACATAACAATATTAACCTTAGTGTAAATGGACTAAATGGTCCAATTAAAAGATACAGACTGGCAAATTGGATAAAGAGTCAAGACCCATCAGTTTGCTGTATTCAGGAGACCCATCTCACATGCAGAGACACATAGGCTCTAAATAAAGGGATGGAGGAAGATCTACCAAGCAAATGGAGAACAAAAAAAAGCAGGTGTTGCAATCCTAGTCTCTGATAAAACAGACTTTAAACCGTCAAAGATCAAAAGAGACAAAGAAGGCCATCACATAATGGTAAAGGGATCAATTCAATAGGAAGAGCTAACTATCCTCATATATATGTGCCCAATACAGGAGCATCCAGATTCATAAAGCAAGTCCTTAGAGACTTACAAAGAGACTTAGACTCCCATACAATAATAATGGGAGACTTCACCACCCAACTGTCAACATTAGACAGATCAACGAGACAGAAAGTTAACAAGGATATCCAGGAATTGAACTCATCTCTGCACCAAGTGGGCCTCATAGATATCTACAGAACTCTCCACCCCAAATCAACAGAATATACATTCTTCTCAGCACTGCATCGCACTTATTCCAAAATTGACCACATAGTTGGAAGGAAGCACTCCTCAGCAAATGTAAAAGAACAGAAATTATAACAAACTGTCTCTCAGACCACAGTGCACTCAAACTAGAACTCAGGACTAAGAAAATCAATCAAAACCACTCAACTACATGGAAACTGAACAACCTGCTCCTGAATGACTACTGGGTACATAACGAAATAAAGGCAGAAATAAAGATGTTCTTTGAAACCAATGAGAACAAAGATACAACATACCAGAATCTCTGGGACACATTTAAAGCAGTGTGTAGAGGGAAATTTATAGCACTAAATGCCCACAAGAGAAAGCAGGAAAGATCTAAAATTGACACCCTAACATCACAATTAAAAGAACTGGAGAAACAAGAGCAAACACATTTAAAAGCTAGCAGAAGGCAAGAAATAACTAAGATCAGAGTGGAACCGAAGGAGATAGAGACACAAAATCCCTCCAAAAAATCAATGAATCCAGGTGCTGATTTGTTGAAAAGATCAACAAAATTGATAGACCACTAGCAAGGCTAATAAAGAAGAAAAGAGAGAAGAATCAAATAGATGCAATAAAAAGTGATAAAGGGGATATCACCACCGACCCCACAGAAATACAAACTGCCATCAGAGAAGACTATAAACACCTCTACGCAAATAAACTAGAAAACCTAGAAGAAATGGATAATTTCCTGGACACTTACACTCTCCTAAGACTAAACCAGGAAGAAGTTGAATCCCTGAATAGACCAATAGCAGGCTCTGAAATTGAGGCAATAATTAATAGCCTACCAACCAAAAAAAGTCCAGGACCAGATGGATTCACAGCTGAATTCTACCAGAGGTACAAGGAGGAGCTGGTACCATTCCTTCTGAAACTATTCCAATCAATAGAAAAAGAGGGAATCCTCCCTAACTCATTTTATGAGGCCAACATCATCCTGATACCAAAGCCTTGCAGAGACACAACAAAAAAAGAGAATTTTAGACCAATATCCGTGATGAACATCGATGCAAAACTCCTCAATAAAATACTGGCAAACCGAATCCAGCAGCACATCAAAAAGCTCATCCACCATGATCAAGTGGGCTTCATCCCTGGGATACAAGGCTGGTTCAACATACGCAAGTCAATAAACGTAATCCAGCATATAAACAGAACCAAAGACAGAAACTAGAAACCACATGATTATCTCAATAGATGCAGAAAAGGCCTTTGACAAAATTCAACAGCCCCTCATTATAAAATCTCTCAATAAATTCGGTATTGATGGAATGTATCTCAAAATAATAAGAGCTATTTTTGACAAACCCACAGCCAATATCATACTGAATGGGCAAAAACTGGAAAAATTCCCTTTGAAAACTGGCACAAGACAGGGATGCCCTCTCTTACCAGTCCTATTCAACATAGTGTTGGAAGTTCTGGCTAGGGCAATCAGGCAAGAGAAAGAAATCAAGGGTATTCAGTTAGGAAAAGAAGAAGTCAAATTGTCCCTGTTTGCAGATGACATGATTGTATATTTAGAAAACCCCATTGTCTCAGCCCAAAATCTCCTTAAGCTGATAAGCAACTTCAGCAAAGTCTCAGGATACAAAATTAATGTGCAAAAATCACAAGCATTCTTATACACCAGTAACAGACAGAGAGCCAAATCATGAATGAACTTCCATTCACAATTGCTTCAAAGAGAATAAAATACCTAGGAATCCAACTTACAAGGGATGTAAAGGATCTCTTCAAGGAAAACTACAAACCACTGCTCAGTGAAATCAAAGAGGACACAAACAAATGGAAGAATGTACCATGCTCATGGATAGGAAGAATCAATATCGTGAAAATAGCCATAGTGCCCAAGGTCATTTATAGATTCAATGCCACTCCCGTCAAGCTACCAATGAGTTTCTTCACAGAATTGGAAAAAACTGCTTTAAAGTTCATATGGAACCAAAAAAGAGCCCACATGGCCAAGACAATCCTAAGAAGTCAAAAGAACAAAGCTGGAGGCATCATGCTACCTGACTTCAAACTATACTACAAGGCTACAGTAACCAAAACAGCATGGTACTGGTACCAAAACAGAGATATAGACCAATGGGACAGATCAGAGGCCTCAGAAATAATGCCACACATCTACAGCCATCTGATCTTTGACAAACCTGAGAAAAACAAGAAATGGGAAAGGATTCCCTATTTAATAAATGGTGCTGGGAAAATTGGCTAGCCATAAACAGAAAGCTGAAACTGGACCCTTTCCTTAATCCTTATATGAAAATGTATTCAAGATGGATTAGAGACTTAAATGTTAGACCTAAAACCATAAAAACCCTAGAAGAAAACCTAGGTAATACCATTCAGGACATAGGCATGGGCAAGGACTTCATGTCTAAAACACCAAAAGCAACGCCAACAAAAGCCAAAATTGACAAATGGGATCTAATTAAACTAAAGAACTTCTGCACAGCAAAAGAAACTACCATCAGAGTGAACAGGCAACCTACAGAATGGGAGAAAATTTTTGCAATCTACTCATCTGACAAAGGGCTAATATCCAGAACCTACAAAGAACTCAATCAAACTTACAAGAAAAAAACCAAGCAACCCCATCAAAAAGTGGGCAAAGAATATGAACAGACATTTCTCAAAAGAAGACATCCATACAGCCAACAGACACATGAAAAAATGCTCATCATCTCTGGCCATCAGAGAAATGCAAATCAAAACCACAATGAGATACCATCTCACACCAGTTAGATGCAATCATTAAAAAGTCACGAAACAACAGGTGCTGGAGAGGATGTGGAGAAATAGGAACACTTTTACACTATTGGTGGGTTTGTAAACTGGTTCAACCATTGTGGAAAACAGTATGGCGATTTCTCAATGATCTAGAACTAGAAATACCATATGACCCAGCCATCCCATTACTGGGTATATACCCAAAGGATGATAAATCACGCTGCTATAAAGACACATGCACACGTATGTTTATTGCAGCACTATTCACAATAGCAAAGACTTAGAATCAACCCAAATGTCCATCAGTGACAGACTGGATTAAGAAAATGTGGCACATATATACCATGGAATACTATGCAGCCATAAAAAAGGATGAGTTCGTGTCGTTTGTAGGGACATGGATGCAGCTGGAAAACATCATTCTCAGCAAACTATCGCAAGAACAGAAAACCAAACACCACATGTTCTCACTGATAGGTGGGAAGTGAACAATGAGATCACTTGGACTCTGGAAGGGGAACATCACACACCGGGGCCTATTATGGGGAGCAGGGAAGGGGGAAGGATGGCATTGGGAGTTATACCTGATGTAAATGACGAGTTGATGGGTGCTGACAAGTTGATGGGTGCAGCACACCAACATGGCACAAGTATACATATGTAACAAACCTGCACATTGTGCACATGTACCCTAGAACTTAAAGTATAATAAAAAACGATCAAACAAACAAAAAAATTGGACATCTGTAAGTACAAAAGTAAGTAAAATAGTGAACTGCAATCTCTCACAATATGCAAATTTAACTCCAAATAAATCATATGATTAAATACAAAACATAAAATTATAATATATTTAGAAGAAAACACAGTTGAAAATCATTGTGAACTTGGTTTAAGCAAAGACCTCTTAGCTATAACATCAGGCTGGGGGTGGTGGCTCATGCCTGTAATCCCAGCACTTTGGGAGGCCGAGGTGGGTGAGCCCCTTGAGATCAGGAGTTCAAGACCAGCCTGGCCGAGATGGTGAAACCGCATCTCTACTAAAAATACAAAAATTAGCCAGGCATGGTGTCACATGCCTGTAGTCCCACCTTCTCGGGAGGCTGAGGCAGGAGAATCGCTCAACCCAGGAGGCCGAGTTTGCAGTGAGCCGAGATCGCACCACTGCACTCCAGCTTGGATGACACAGCAAGACTCTGTCTCCAAAAAGAAAAAGAAGAAGAAAAAGAAACATGTAACATCAAAATCATAATCCAAAGGGGAAAAAAAATGATATCATGACTTCATCAAATTTAAAACTCTAAAAGGACGTGGTCATGAAAACGAAAAAGCATGCCACAGACAGAGAAAATGTTTGCAAATCACGTATTTCCTACAGGATTTTTATGCAGAATATTTATAAAGAACTCTCAAAACTCAAAAATAGAAAACAACTTAGTATAACTTGGGCAAAATATATGAACAAACACTTCATAAAAGAAAACAAACAGATGGTGAAAAAGCAGAAGAAAACATGTTCAATGTTATTATTCATTAAGAATATGCAAATTAAAACCAGAGTAATAATTAGATTAGTTAAAAGAAGTAAATAAAAACTGATAATACCAAGTGTTGGTGAAGGCGTGGAGCAACAGGAATACTCACGCATTGCTGGTGGAAATTTAGGATGATTTGTCATTTTGGGAAACAATTTTGCAGTCTGAGAAAGCTAAACATACACTTATCATGTGATACACAATCCCTCTAGGGTATTTGTCCATGATAAATAAAAACTTCAGTTCTCACGCAAATTTCTATGTGGATATTTATAGTATATTCAGACCACCAAAAACTAAACAACCTAAACATCTTTAAGTGGATGGATGAATAAACAAACCATGGTACATTCACACAAATAACTACTACTTAACAATACTAAGGAAAAATGTATGGATACATGCAAGAGTATGAATGAATGTCAATGCATTATGAAAGAGGTCAGATGGTAAAGATTACATTATCTGTGTTCCACTGATAAGGCATTCTAGAAAAGGCAAAACTGTAGTGACCTAGAGCAGATTAGTTGCCAGGGATGAAGGTAAGGATAAGTTGACATGGGGAAGTGCAGGGAACAGTAATGGAACTGTTCTGTACTTTAATTGTTGTGAAAGTTACATGACTCTGTATAACTGTCAAAACTCACAAAACTGTACACCAAGAAGTGTAAATTTTACTGTTTGTAAGTTTAAAAACGAATAAATGACTTGGCTTTCTTGCATTGCTTAAATACTTTTCTAGGTCAAAGTCACATAAATGCCTATAAGCTATTGAATTTATTCAATGTTCAATAATATTTTAAAATATTATTTTAAATCTTTATTTAAATTTACTTTAATATTGCGTAATGCACAGGTCACACCTTATCTTTCCCCAAGTAGTTAAAGAATTGTTCTAGTACCATCTACTCAATAAGCCATAGTCCTTCCCTCCTCCCCCTATTTGAATTGTCTCTTTTGTCAGACACTAATTACGTGTACCTGGGTTTGTTAATAGACTTTCCTTGGAGGGTTTCTTCATTGACTTATGATTATCTTGACAGTGTATTTTCTGACTGCATGTATATAGTGTCTGGTTTTCTCTTTATTCTATTTTACTGCTCTGATGTTTGCTTTTGTGTGTGTCCTTGTTAGTCATTGACACCTCAACATGTAGCATAACTTGTAATTCTATAGCTTAGCTGAAGAAGACGATTGGAGGCATTGACCTCTATGTCATTAACAAAGTCATAATAACAGCTTTGCTTGATTAGGAAGAGCAAGAAGAACTACAGAGCAGTAGATTGAAGATGGATCTCCAGGGAGGACTGTCATTTGAATAGGAGTAAAATATCAAGAACTTTTGTGGGCATGTTGTTTGACCTCTGTGGTGTTCACTGTTTTCAGTTAGACAACTTCACTCATTTATATTACCTATAGACACCTATTGGGGTTTGAGTTTGTGGTTCATGACTTTCTGGATGGAAGAATAGAGATAGAAGAGTCAGTGAGAGGGACCTTACCAAAAAGATCCACAAGATATGAGATATGAGGGAAACCAAGAGGGAACGGTGTAACCACAGCCTAGGGATTGAAATAAGAAAAATGTAGTTAACAGTGTCAAATACCCCCGAGAGATTCAGTCAAGATAAGGGCTGTGGGTCATCTGTGCCTTTAGAGAGTGCACGCTCTGTAAAATGGGTTTAGAAATCAGATCACACAGTGCTGAGGAGTGACTGAATCTTAGAAACTGGAGATAATGAATGTAGACTACTGCTTGGAGAGCTTGAATGAGTTGAAGAGGTAAGAAATTGGATGGTGGTGAAGAAAGAGGTAGTTTGTTTTTGTTTGTCAATTTGCCTTTTTGGATAGGAGTGTAAAGAACATGAATGGCTGAAGGAAAAGGGCCAGCAAGGAAGAAAAAGTTGGAGATAAAGGACAAAAAAGAAATAATTAATGGCAAAATGTCTCAGCCTGAGTGATGGGAAGTAAAATCAAACATAGGCTTTGCCTTGACTAGCAGGAAGGACTCCTGAGCCTTCTTAGAGATTAGCGGAAAGAAAAAGTGTTTATAGACCTAGTCGGTTCGATGCTGGAGGGGATTGCAAAGATTCACAAGTAGTTTCCACACAATGACCTCAATTTTCTTGTTAAAATAGCAGGTGCACTAAGAGTGAAGGGGAGAGATTGTGTGGCTTGAGTGGGGTAATGAACTTTTGAAATAGTGGCCGACCACAGTCAGAATGAAAGGATTAGTTAATGCTCTCGAGGGGCTACCTCCGATTAGAACACCATAAATCTGCAGAGTGGTATAATTGCTCCTGTAGCACTCATGAATGTGAGTACAAGAAAGGATTCACTATAGCTCGGGTTCATGGTTGCAGGTACTGTTTAAGAAGGGAGTGGCTAGAGAGCTGTGGGAGGAAAGCTGCTAGTTTCCAAGCAAACTTCCAAGCACAGCTAGCAGAACATGGAAAGATTAAAGGCACTAAAAGTCTAATTTTATTCTAAGCAAAAGAAGTGAAAGGAAAATAGTTTATTACATTTGTAACCTAACCTCACTCCGCTGATTACATCAGTGAATGCTACTGAGGGGCTAGCTCAATGTCAATGTGATCACCCCAATGATTAGGGGTGAAGTCAGGTTACATATGTAATAAACTCTTTTCCTTTCACTTCACCTATTTATACCTTATTTCTTCTTATTTTATATTGTCTTACTATTTTATAAAACATGTTTTAGATACAAGTCCAAGTATAAGCAAATAAAAGAAAAATAAAAACATACAGATGATCAAATAGAGGTGAGTTTTACTTTAGCAAGGGAAACTGATATTTAAAATGTATCTGTTAAGCTGTTTTTTGTTTGTTTGTTTGTTTCTTTTTTTGAGACAAGGTCTCACTCTGTCACCCAGGCTGGAGAGCTGGAGTGCAGTGGCATGATCCCAGCTCACCACAACCTCCACCTCCCAGGTTCAAGTGATTCTCATGCCTCAGCCACTTGAATCGCTGGGACTACAGACACGCACCACTATGCCCAGCTAATTTTTTGTATTTTTTGTAGAGATAGGGCTTTGCCATGTTGCCCAGCTGGTCTCAAACTCCTGGACTCAAGTGATTCACCCACCTCCACTTCCCAAAGTGCTGGGATTACAGGCATGAGCCACCATGCCTGGCCTTGTTGAGCTGTTTTAATTGAGAATAAGATGCTGGAGGTGCTCAGGAGGTTTTGTGGTTGACGTAGCAGAGTGGATGGAAGTTTACTGAGATTGCAGAAGTCAGGGCTGGCTCAACGCTTCTCAATCTGGGCTAATTTTGCTCTGAGGGGACATTGGTCAATGCCTGAAGACATTTTTGTTTGTCATAACTAAAGACGAAGTGCCAATGGCATCTAGTACCAGAAATGCTGCTAAACGCCCTACAATGCAAAGGACAGCTCTCTCCCCTCCCACAATAAATAATTATCTGGATCCAAATCTCAATAGTGCTAAAGTTGGAAAACACTGGATTAAATTATTTGCCAGAATGATGGAAGAATAAGAATGCTAGGAAATTACTTGGAGAACTTGAAGACAGGGTCAGAGATGAAAGAGCCACCTAGAGCATGGGCATACCAGGTAATGTGAAATTCATGTGGGTGTTGGTTTGTGAGAGAATGGAAAAATCATTATTTGGAAAAATTCCTAGGGAACTGGATTTGTGGTACAGAGTTGCAAATGATTCCTGGATTAGCAGTTTTGTAAAGCAAATGAAAGGAGGATGAAAGCAAGGGAATTTAAAGAAAGCATATGCTGTTTTCTACTTGCTTTTGAAAAGTCAAGTTTCAGTTATCCTCAACCAGAGTTTCTAGTTCTTTCCATTGAAGTTTCCAGATGAGTACAACAAAGGTCAATATTGGTTTGGAAAAAATCTATCCCTAACAGAGAAATACTGCATGAGAAGTCTTTGTTTCCCCCATAATCTTCAACCAGCCCTCTGCGTCTCTAGTTGTCTTTTCTTTTCTTTTCCTTTTTTTTTGGCTTTTCCATAACAGACAACACAAGCTGTCTCTTTGTGGTTAACCTTACAGAGCTGACCATTAATTCTTTCCACAGTACGGCATGTAATAAACACTCTCTACTCTCTACTTTGATTTAATTAAGAAAGAGCCTCTTCCAGCCTGAGTTACAAGTAAGACCTTGTCTCTAAAAAAAAGCTTTTTAAAAAATTACCCCAGTGTGGTAGTGCGTGCCTATAGTCTCAGCTACTTGGGAGGCTCACAACAATCACTTGAGCCCAGGAGGTTGAGGTTGCAGTGAGCCAAGATCCTGCTACTATGCTCCAGCCTGGGTAACAGACGGAGACCTTGTCTCAAAGAAAAAAAAAAAAAAGTGTGTGTATATATATATATATATATATATACACACACACACACACACTTTCTCTCTCTCTCTTTCTCTCTCTCTCTCTCTCTCTCTATATATATATATATATTGAGAACAGGGACCATATCTTATTCATTATTCATTCTATATATATATAGAGAGAGAGAGAGAGCCTCTAAACAATCATGAGCTTTACTTTGTGTTTCTTTTAATAATCTAATACTGGATACATGTCCTTTAGATGATATACTGTTTACAATGCCTGCCTTTTGGAAGACTGAAAAAAAACACATTACTTAATAGATTTTAAAGTCTCTTAATCCAAATTTTGTTTTGTTTTTTGCATGGCCAGATATTTACTTCACATTGACTTATCTTCAATAAAAACAAAATAACTACTTTTTCAGCATACAAAATCAGCTAAATCTCTCAACTCCAACCAGTAAAGTCAAGACTGAATGACTTTAAAGACAACACCACTTTATATGATGAGTTCTAAACTATAGATGGATTCCAAGAAAACAGGCAGGAGTATTTGGGCCTTCAATATTTCCAGACTCCTGTTCTCAGAACCAAACATTGAATGAAAATATTCCAATCAGATTACCACAAAAAAAACCCTGATCACTCATTTGTTCATTTGTTAATGATTACACATTTGTTAATGACTGCACAAAATTGATTTAATTTCCAACTCTATATATTTTCTAATAAAAATGCACATAGATAGACCTATGTTCTTTAATATTATCTCATTTCATATATTTGTAGTAAGTGTAGCATCATTTCTAAAAAATAATATTTTTTCTTTCTGATGATATTGAAACTTATTTTATATACATTTACAACATACATCTTAATAATGATTTAGAAAACTTACCATCAGGTGTTGTATTTCATCATCCTTGTTTTTAGTTGGCACTATGTGAACAAAAGTGGTATCTATCTCTTTTGTGTAAATTATGTAGTGCAAAGCATTAGATTTATTTAAAAATTCTACCTCTGCTTATACTCTATATTCCCTTTCTTTTTTCCTTTTTCTCCATGGTACTTATAACCATCAAACATAACGCATAATTAATTTTGCTTTTTAATCACCTATTTCCATCCACTAGAATGTAATTTCCACTCAGGCAAGAATAGTTTATTTTATTCACTGCTGTCATTCCCCAGCAATCCACCGTACACCCCCATGCACATAGTAGGCACTTGACAAATATTTGTTGAATGATGATGGTTGTTATATAAATCAATTTGGCTACTTCTCTAATGGCATAATGAGGCAATGGATCTCTTCACTGGTTTTTCAAAAAAGAAGTTTACTATTTTAAATTACTTTACTTGCATTAACTTCTTAAGACATTACCCTTTTAAAAAGGTTTTATTGAGAAGTACAGTGCTGTGCAACTTCATTTCAAGCTGAGTCTGCACTCCCACCCATTTCAAATCCCTGTACTCACCTAGCTACTATTTGCAAATGATCCCTTACGGATTTACAGAATTCAATCCCTTTCAAACCTACGGGTCTTTCCAGGTCATTGGGGAAACGATTTAATTCTCAGGTGAGCTTAGTAAAGAAATCCAATGTATTTGAATGTTTAAAAAATGGAGGCGGGCCGGGCGCGGTGGCTCAAGCCTGTAATCCCAGCACTTTGGGAGGATCACGAGGTCAGGAGATCGAGACCATCCTGGCTAATACGGTGAAACCCTGTCTCTACTTAAAAATACAAAAAACTAGCCGGGCGACGAGGCGGGCGCCTGTAGTCCCAGCTACTCGGGAGGCTGAGGCAGGAGAATGGCGTAAACCCGGGAGGCGGAGCTTGCAGTGAGCTGAGATCTGGCCACTGTACTCCAGCCTGGGTGGCAGAGCAAGACTCCGTCTCAAAAAAAAAAAAAAAAAAAAAATGGAGGCAAGGCCACCTTTGCTCTTTTCATAGGTGATTACACAACTATATTCCATAACATTAAATTTGCAGTTGTGTCAGGAGATTTTCTTTCCTAGAATTTTGTATTTCTTACTTGTGTTGTACTTCAAGAGCTACTTTAATTAAAAAAAATCCATTGAGTATGGATTGTAATGGAGCAAAATTCGCACTGGTATAAGCTGTCAGCATTCTAGGCTAATAGAAGCTATAATGTGAAAATACAAATAGTCTCCAAATAATTGCCATTTAGCTTTAGAATTAATTACATGCCCTTATAAAATCTGGCTTGTCTTTTTTTAATTATATATTGCTTGAGTTAATAGTAAAACTAATTTCTGGGTAAGACATTGGTTGGGAAATTTTTGAGAACGGGGACCATATCTTATTCATTTAGAAAGAACCAAAGTGTTTAGTTCATTGCTTTGCATATGGTAAGTCCTAAATAATGAATAAACCTTTGGAAGAATGAGAAGTAGATAGGGATACTGAAGATGTGCCTGACCAAGACAAGTAAAATAAAAGATCACATTTTTTAAATTTAAAATTATGAATATTTGATACAGGGTCCCACAATATAAGCACATCAAAAATCATCTACTTTTTCAAGGTATCTAATTGGACTAAACCACTTTAACCTACCTTTGTAACTTCTAAACGAATATTGTACATTAATTTGCTATTATAATAAGCTGCTTAATAATGGGTAGGTTTATTCTTCTTTTCCAGTTATATCATCCTAAACAACTTAGAAAATATTCCCAGGATCCTCCTGTTCCTTCACATTAATTGTCATTTTATCGAAGCCACATTTTCCAGTGATAACATTATTTATTTGGCTGTAGTTAAAGAAAGTCAAGGAATGGAATTCAAGGAATTTCAGAAAGATTGCTGATTAG